>NW_009930865.1:53085-77795 GCF_000696875.1 Nestor notabilis
ACTATATGTCCCTAGCAGTTGCATGTACCTCCTAATGAAAAGAGCTGCAAAATGGAAGTTAGATCTAGCTGAGGGGTGACAAATGCCAATGGAGACAACTTCAATCTTTCCTTTCTGCATCATCCTGTACAGTAGGGTCAATACCACCCTGTCATATCTCTGAGACTACAGGGGTCATGACAGCAATACCTTTGGAATTTGCAAGGTGGAGTTTTCACTATGGCTCTGCTCAAAGAGGAATTCGTTCAGCAAGAACATCCTTGCAGTCAAGAGCCCATAAGAAAGAACTTTAATTCCCTCAGGTAGTTTCTGAAAATGGGGACTTTATCAAGGAGGACTAACATTGTTCCAATACTGTATCTTGCCTGTGCCGGTCCACACAGAACATCTCTTCCCCTTCACCCAAATACTGACAAAGAACTTGAGCATCTCTTTGGCAAAGAAGTCCCCAAGCAAGTCTCCAAAGAAACATGCTACATCAGTTGTACCAAGTTATATGCCAAATGGTGTCATGCAATGTCTGGTAATCATAAGTACACTGATACCAATCTTAAGTGTATCTCATATCAGCACTTGCTGTAAATTGGACATGCAGTGTTGTTACTGAGGGAAAACTTGTCATGAAATTAGACCTAACTCAAGCATGCAAATAGCTGATCATTAGCAAGGACACCAGAGGACATCAGCTGATGCTATTTAGGGAGAGAAGGTAATGCAAACCACTTTCTGTGGTCCTTCTCCCTCTTAACTCTTCAGGAACTGCAGTGGTATTAACGTTAGAGGGCAATATTGAAACATACCCTCCACCTTTTTGTTCATTCAGTCTTATGAGGTTCTTCACCATTGGTATAGCATTTGATTTCCCCACACTGCTTATCAAAAAGTTAGAGATTTCACTCTTCACTCTGTGTTCTGTCACTGATGAAGATCCAGAATCAAATCGGTCACAGTAGTAATCCCAAAAGGATACTACTGCTGACTTTTCTCCATCACAAAATATGGCCACTAAGCGATTCAGCTTCCTAAGCCTTGATCATCTTTCAGTTTGAAAATGAACCTTTCCTATAATCCCACAACAATTTTATGTCTTTAAAATGTTCTGATGTGGAATGTCATCAAGGACCTTCTGAAAATACTAGCTTAACATATCCACTGGATCTCCTTTATCTACAGGCTTATTGACACTCTCACAGAATACTATCTGACTTCCCTTTACAGAAGCCACACTAGTTCTTTTTCAGTGGATCATATTTATCCATGTACTCTTATCAATGTGACTTTACTCTTTAAGACTGACTCAACTCGGCGGGGAGTTGGGAATCTCCAATTTCTGCTGCACTGATAATTTTGCAATGAATTCTGAAAAATCTACTTTCCAGATATTCTTCAGTAATGTTTCTGTCTGGGTGTGTGTGACATTTTCTGAACAACTTCAAGAAATTTGGAGATAATTGAGAAATCTAAGTTGTAAAGGAAAAATGTAAGACTGGTAGAGCTAGTGCCATCCTTCTCAGACTGCTGCATCATTGTACCTGGCATCAATCTCACAGGTACTGACAGGGACAATCCACTAAGCCCCTGTTCCAAAACCCAGACAGACATAGGATAGCTCAGCTATCCAAGTGATAAACTTCACCACCTTTTCATCGTGGGAGTTTCATGGGAATAGACTTGCCAGGACACAAAGGCCTCTAAAACTATTTGACAAGTTACATTCAACTCTGTTGTAGTTCACGGTAACAGACACCACTTCTGGTTATTTGTGAAAAGCTGTCTCACTGCTTTGATGTAATTCTATCATGCATAAGAGTGAAGCCCTTTATGCCTCATTCAAGGGATTTAATAGCAACAGACAAAATTATGCATGAATTATAGAGAAGAGATTCCTACTGCTTCAGGAATTAAAATTTTCCATAGTTAACATAGACAGTTGTCCATCTGTAGTTTGTGTAGGCTACAAGTCACTCCTGTGAGTCTCTTAAAATACTCCTTGTTAAATCCATATGAATGCAGAAGTGAAATGTTTTGCTAAACATTATCATTTCTGCAAGCCAGTAAGAACTCCTAACGCAAGTGTTCTGGGCAAACTGCTGCTGCAGATGTGGTCCCAGACTGTTCTTTCATCATCATTGCAAGCTTTGCTGCTGGAATATTTCCTTGGTTTTTCTGTTCATACTGACCAGGTAGCAAGACTGACTGCCAAGGAGTGAACACTGCCTTGTGTTCCCAACTGATGTTAGAGGACAGCCAGCCAAGAAATTGTCTAAGAAGTTCAATCCATTTTTAATATGAAAAAATGAGCTACCCACTCATAATGCTTGGGAATACGATCCTATTATTCTCAAGCAAACTGGCTGACAATTTTGCTATCTTAATATAGCATGTCCAAGAAAACATTGGCATGAAAGTGCTGGCCTGGTGTAACATGTGATGGTTCAGAACTGACACCAGCTGAGAAAGTCCTAAGGAGTTCATCACTTGCCAAGATCCTCAACATAGCCAAAAGCTTCAATATTATTTATTTTAATAATGCCCAAGAAATCCTGATCCAAATCTCATACTGACTATACTGATTGATTTCTTGGAAATCACTTTTAAACTTCATCCAGACAAGGCCTGAGGTGATTTTGATCTCCTTACAAACAGCTAGTGCAACAGTCTCTGCTCTTTCTCAACTATAAAACTCAACAGACTCTTGAATACTGTCACATCTGACCCTAGAATCTCCTTTTAACTCTGGTGATTTTAAGAACTTCACCAAAAGCATACTAATTTGAGCTGTCACTATCATGCTGTGCTGTCTCCAAGCACATGGTCTGGTTGAATGTAAGGTGCAACCAGCCAAAGATTTAATCCTTTCAAGCTGTTATTAATGGAGACTGGCTGATGAAGCTTGCGGGGTTCCTCATTGTTCTGCATGTCACTCCTCATCTGACTATTGCACACAGCCCCCTGAAGCTGCCCCATTGGACAAATTATCAAACCATGCCTCACTCATCGCAACCCCAGTCTATCTGAAGGATTGCAATACAAGCAGGAACAGGTTTTGGATTCATCTCTGACATCATCTATGTGCCATTCCTTTGCACTGTGAGAGCATATTTGCTCAAAGCTACGAAGCTGTGCCAAAGGCATCCCCCTCTGTTATCAAGGCCACTGCACTCGAGTCATTGGAAGTACAGGTTGCTGAAGGGTAAAATGGAACTGTTGCATTAACCAGTTGACAAGACACCTGTCTTTCAGAGCTTCAAGGGCCTCCCTGCAGAGCCTGGGACTATTATTGCATTCACAACCCAACAGTCCAAGCTCAGCAAAGTATTTACTCAAGTGTGAAATACTTCTTTCTTGCTCAGGGTTCATAATGAGTCACAGACCTCCCCTCTCCTAAGAGGAAAGCGTGCAAACCACAGAGGAGTTAAATTTGTTTCCTTCAGATGGATAACTATATCACCTAAAACGTGCACAGAGAGCTTCATGGTTTCATGCAATATGAACACCTACTAGAGGATGTCATGTAATATGTGGGGGATGCTGTTCCTTGTTTGTACAAACAGAATTCATGCCATGACTTGTTTCTCTACTTCTTCATTCAAGCAGAACCCAGAAAGATGCTGGAGGAGTGGGACAGGGATGACACACAGCACAACATGACTGTGGTGGTGTTTTGCTTGTATTGTTGAGAAGTTACATTCACATACCTCAGGCTGTTCCTGGCCTGTGTGTTCTGCTTCAAAAGTGCAACACTGTACATGCAGGAATCCACTGCTGAAACACATGCAGAAAGCTGGTTTAGGGACAGCTTCTCTTTGCTTTACCCATGAATGACTTCTTAGTGGGATTATTCCACATGAATAAGGAAGGGTTATCTGGTCTGTAAGACCTGCTTTCTTTGGAGTCTTGCAAGGGCAACAGTGTAAACTCTATTGTTGAGTCACATAAAACGAGAACAGACAAGTTGCTACAGACCAGGCTGTGCCACTTAGACCCAGCCAGCCCTCTGGTGGGTGTCATGTAGAGGGCCTTCTTGCTAGGGGCACTTTCCCTTCCAATGCTCCACAGTTACTAATCCTGGTAAAGGACTGTCTCTGTCTCCCCATGCAGCTAGCCAACCTGGAAGAAGACAGCCTGCTAGCTGCTTCCCATGCCCTTTGGAGTGCTGAGCTCACTGTGAGGAGCAGGCAGGGTATTCCCCTGCAATCCCCCATTTCCCTGTAAGGAACAAATAACATTGCAAGGAGAATTCTGGTTTTGTTCATCCCTACCCCTTCCAGATAACCATGTGCAGGAGAGAGAGAAGTCAATGCTAAAAAGAGCATGGAAAAAAGCCCTAGGCTCCTGCAGCAGGGATGGAGGCTAGGAGACGTACAGGGCAATTGTTTTCCCAACTCTAATTCAAAGGACATTGGCTTCAGTCAGCTGTCTAGCACTCTAACCCTCTTGGCTTTAGTTCTAAGTCCTTGCTTCTACTGCAGGCCTTTGTGGTTTCAAAGAACAGCTTATCAGGCAGTATCTATTTTCTTTCTGAACACGTCACAATCTTCCTCAATTAACCACCTCAGTTTCAAGGATCACTCATACACTCACCACATATACAGACTGCTTTTGTGATGACTAATCGCAGGCAGCATGCCCCCTAAATGCTGACACCAGTAAAACTTGTGTAATAGACCTACACAGAATTCTGCACTGTACTTTTCTATATACTGGTGCAAACATTTTTCTTTGGGTTTGCAATAATTTGAACAATGATAGTTTCAATGCCAAGAAACAGTTGTTTGTTTCTCAGTTGTTGTCCTCAGCAACCTGGTGGACCTGGCTTCTATGAACAGTTTAAAGCAATAGCTACAGCAAGCAGTTAAAAATCATTAAGCTTATTCTAAAACCCTAGCTGAAGGGCTGGTGTGCTGTTTGAGTTTGAATTAGTCACTTGACCTCTGTTTGTTTTATTCATCCCAGCTGGAGAACCGGGCATAAAAACAGATCCTCGCTGCAAATCTGTAGCAGATTAAAGGAGGGAAAACAGAGCACACTAAAAGGAAGAACAAAATCCAGCCCACGATATTTTCATCAGTGTAACAGCTGTGGGCTTCAGGTAGAGTTTTAAAAGTGTTTCTCTGACTTAGGATGCAGTTTCTCAAGCAACAGGGGTTCCTGCAGATACCTGACCTGTCTGCATACATAGGGCAATAACATGCAGAGGTAGTAAACATTTCACCATAGACTCATGCCTCAGTCTGCATTCAAATCTGAATCCCTACCATGTTAATGCAGGTCCAGATGCACCACAGCCCCAGAAGTTAGGACAAAATGTGTACCTCTGCTGGGTACATCCACTTTTTTTTTGATCCTAGAAATCTTGTCAAAGTTGAATTTGCGGAACTTTGGAAATCTGCATGGGATTTCTAGATCTACAGACCCTTCAGAGCAATACACCTCTTCCAGTACCTTTTGGATACAGGTATTGTCACTACAGAGCCTTTGTTGAAGCATACAGCTCTTCCTGGACCTAACCAGGCCTACTGTGAAAAAGTTGGACCAATGGCTGCTTAGTAAATTCAGCTAAATCTGATTTACTGGCTGTGCACTCCTCCCCATATCTCAGCTGTGACATACATGAGCCACAGCCAGAGACTCCTCTCATGAGACCTCGAGGATCATTAGCACAGGCTCAGTAGACATAACTATGGTAAAATATGGCCTACAGAGCCAGATGTGGTATCACTCTACTGTGCACTGTCCTGCTTTCAGTTAGCTCATATCAAGTCAGATGGAGTATTTCTGAACCTAAGGTGCATGCGCATCCCTAAGGACAAAAGGGCATTTACAAGAGTTACTTCAAAGCTGAAGAGGTTTCTCTCCACTGCCTGCTGACCTTTGGATAACTAAAATAAGATCCCAAATACTTTCTGACAGTCAGCTTCCTCTGCAGTAAGGTTTTAAGAGATTTGATGTGAAATCTGGAAAGCTTTATCAATTGATGAACATGAACAGTGTAAGATCAGAAATGATACACGAATGTACTGAAGGACAGCTGGAAAAAATCCATTCAGAAGTAAGAACCAATGATATAATGGAAGATTAATTTGTGCAATATAGTTTATATTCAGTTTTCGCCTTTGCAAGGAGGTGACTTTACCGTTGTTTTTTTCTGTTTCACTTCCCATTTGCCAGCACATGCACCCACCTGTCTCTCCACATAAAAAAACCTAGCAGACAGACATCAAGTAAGGCTGAGAATGGATTTTTCTACATGTTTCTTTTGCACTCACGCACAATGCCCTGGCCCTGGCAAGCATCGTATGATACTATGGCACTATGATATATATTACTAACAACATCAAAATCCTTTGTCTAAGCAAAACCAAGTATGGAATTCTTACTCAAACACACGCAATAAAATTTTTAAGTTACAGAATAATAAAGTTATAGCAAGTCCTAACTGTTGAAAACCACCTTTTATATCTAATACAAAATAATTTTCTTATTACGTATGATGAAATTCAGGTAATCTGAGAAACCCAGAAAGGGATTCTTGGATTTCTCTCCCTTAGGCTACTCATAAACAGAATGATGTACAACTTTGGAAACTTTATTTCAGAATCATTATGCACCTTCATTTTCAAGAGTTGTTTGAAGGCAAATTCCAGCTGAAAACATAGAAGCCTTATTTTTGGCAAACTTTCTTTCCTTCTACCACATCTTTACCTGTGCAGCTATATAACAATGAGCCAGGAATTGTCTTAACCTGGTTTATTCACCTATTTTGACAATTTAACGTATGAGAGGACGGAAACAGAGCAAGACTATTTTAGGTAGTATAAGAAGGACACATCTTTCAAGGAGTTCTTGCAGATGGGTGGTGATGACCACAGAGTAGCACACCAGTGCATGTGATCTGGATGATTCTGTGTGCAAGTACAAGCACTCTGTTACTGAGTTTACGCATGCAGAAGGAAGACATTTTATTAGGTACACCCACTGAGAAAATTTAGCTTCAAAATGGCTAAGGAGGAACACAAAAATCAGCATTTTTCCACCTTTTGCTTTTAAAATCTTATGTTCAAAATAATGGATGGTAATGTAACTCAAACATAGAAGCAACCTACTACATGAAGCTTAACTGCACATGACTTCTCTTAAGGTATCATTAACCAGTGGTTAAACATGGCTATTTATTAAGAGCCACTGTCGCTTTGCCTTTGGAGACCTCATATTCGACAAAAAAAGACTCCAACATGCCTGCAAGTCTTAGTCATGAATTTCACTCCTGAAACAACCATGAACACACAATAAAAGCTCATTGGGGGGCAGACTCCAGACCACAATTATTTCTTCTCTTTCCCGCTTTACCACAGGTCCCACTGACAAGTTAGCATGGAGTAATGGTCCAGGTTACCACCCCCAGCTGCTGGTCTCATCCTGTCCACACAGATAACTGCACAGCTCAGGAACCAGTCTGCAAAACCCAACAGTTCTCATCACAAGGGAACGAACATGATCTGAACACGGTGGTCACTGGGAATACCTCATCAGTGCTGTTAATTTTAGCAGTTCTTGGGCTGATTCAGGAGCAGCCTAAGACTGAGAAGGACAGATAGCTGGGACCAGTAGCAACACCTGCTCCTCAGTCTGAATGGTCCCCAGCAGTTTATCACTCCCTGGGATTCGTAAGCCATCCATCTTTCCCTCAAGCTTACATAAGTCTAATGTGATCCTGTTCTCACACCAGCTAAACTTCCAACAAGATCCACTGAGGCCACCTAAAACAAGACATGATGACTAAGGGAACAAAACATATTGTGCCTGTGGTGGTGTAAACAATGGGAACCTCTTCCATCTCTTCTTCCATGGCAGCTTTACCAAAGCACAACTCCTTAAAGCCAAGGCACAGTCTAACATATCTATTGCCAAAGCTATGGCATCTTAAACATAAGGATTTCCCTAAACTTAAATCAATCCTGAAAAATTACAGACAAATGTAAACAAAATATATATGGCCCTGGACTGCCTCCAGAGGCCTCTGGTATATTACAGGCAGAGGATAATGTAATTAAGTATGGGCAGCCTGCCGGCTACTTACTGTAGGGTTTGTCCGGATGTGAGCTGAAGAGGTTTGCCCTATTGCTAACATTTACTTTACAGTGGTACAAGTTAAATGAGCTAGGAAAGCTTCTGCAGGCATTAACAATGGCTTACCTCACTAATAAGAAGGGATAATACAACCATTTTTACTCAGTGGGTAAAATCCACCCTTGTATCCATTTTGTACCCTTACAAGTGAAGTAGCCATTTACAGATATGTGTGCTCAGGTAAAAAAAAGAGAGTAATAAAATAGGCTGAAAATAGTTTCCTGTGTTGAAAACATACTGCTGTGAAGAACTCAGCTCCATGTGAATCGCTACATGATACATGGAATATACTGGCACCATTTGTCCAGAAATCAGTGGGGAACTTCCTCAACACTGCTGACGCTCACCTCCTTTCTGAAGTTGCTTAGTCACCTCTGCCAGAGGTGATTTAGCCCAGGGAATCACAGAAGTGCTACTGACATATTCTTTTGCAATAGGCCAGTTCTCATTCAGTGAAAGAAGCCACCTTTTTTTTCCTGACATCTTTCCGGTTGCCATTTTGACTTAGGCAAGCTGAGCACTCTGGCACCAACACACTCAACTGATTTCCAAAAGCAGGGCAGGAAGGTTTCAACAGAGGTTATTTTCTGGGTGGTGCTGTTTCTTTCTTTGACTGGGTTATGAGGCAACATTTTGATTTGAATGGAAAACAAATCAGTAAGTTGCCCAGGCCCCTCCTTCTCCCAGGGAATACAGATGCTTGCCCACAAGGTTATCCCAGGCTAAGTCTGGAAACCTCTTCTAAGGGAGCTCCTTGTTAGAAGTATTGGCAGGTAGTGTAAAAACGTACTGTATCTTCCTGCATTTTGTACTGCAAGATCTAGTTTAAAATATGCTGCCTAGAACAGCTGCAAAATACAGATGTGAATGGTCTGTGTGGCACTGTAAGCCGAATGAGATGGAGTAGCTGCTCCTCTGCTCTACAAAATGGGATCAAAAGGCCTTCCTTAAAAAATCCCGTGAAGGATGGCAGTTCCAGATAGTGGCTCAAGCTCCCTGAAGTATGACATTTTGCAAGAATATGGCTGAGCTTTGAAAAGAGGAAAAAAAAGTTTGTCTCTCAGAAGGTCTTTTAATAATGGTCAGTCTCATACTCAAACACACACAATGAAGGCAGGCACAGGAAGGAGACTTGGCTTGAGCTCAATGTTCCCTGGTGGTTGGGACTTCAGGGTTATTTTCATTCCGCCTGACTTGTACATTGTAATTGCACTGGGGCTGCAGATGACAAATTAACTTTATTCTTTTACTGCTGTTTACAGGTATTTGTTTGGATTCAGGGGGTGATTTTTCTGTACACAGGGATATGTCAAGCATGTGTGAACACTGCATTTCATAAGATTAGCATTAAGCAATGCACCTGGGAGATGACATCGCCTGCAGCCCATTGCCTCTAAGAGGAGGCTTCTGGAAAGCCATCTTTGTGTTATGCATAGAATACAGCACAAGATTCACACATAAAATGCCTTCTTAATGGTACTGCCAAGACATATTTGGAATGAACAGTCATATTTTCTCCCAAATGGGCAGACAGTTCAAAGCTAATTTGCTCGCCAGCATCACTCAAGGAGAACCTCCTTCTGTTTATATTTGTACGTAAGAGATATCAAGAACCGATAATGTCAGCACCTGGTTTTCTCCTGGCTCTCCCAAGTGACTTCCCACATGACTCATTTGCATGGAAGATGGCAAGCAAACCATCAGTAAGATCACTATAGGTAGGTACAAAAACAAACAGCAGCCTTTTTACTCTTGTGCAAAAAAGGCGACCCACATACAACTTTTACCTTGAATAACTGAAACAAGATGTCTGACTTTGTTTAGCCTCTCACAGGCAAGGAAGCTTTGCCCCCACAAAAAGCCAGGGCTGGGACTCTCTTAAGACCTCTTTGAGGCAGTAGCATCATGTGCAAGCAGAGTACCAAGGCAAACCTATATATTGGGTCCCAGAGTAAAAAAATATACCTGGCAGAGCGCTTTGGAGCATTTGGAGCAGGCAGCTCCAGATCAGAAGCCAGATTCCATTCCTGGTTCTGTATCAAGTTTAAAAAAGAGCCTTTAGCAAGTTACCCTACCTGCATCTGCTACTTATGTAAATGTATACACACATAAGAACAGCCACACCACATCTGACTAGTGGCCTGCCTTTACAGATCATCAGATCATCATCAGATATTTTTAAAAGACTATAGCTACCCAGCATGGGCAACTGACACTTTTCTGGAGTACTTACCTAACCGCCGGTGTCTGGGATAGACCCACATTGATGGTTAAATGCTGACTTCAGAAGCCTATTGATAAATTTAATTTGACACATTTCTTGGTTCCTCTCCCAGTCTAGGACACATGTCATAGAAGACCAGAAAGTTGCAGCAACCAGGAATACACAGAGAACAAGCAAAAGGCATCTTTGCAGTTGGCACAGCTGGGCACAAAGTATCTTTAAGATTAGAAAGGCAAAAGAAGATATGTCATAAAGCCCACTGTTTTCCATTGCCTTCCCAAATAAACACATCCTGCATTAAGTGTAACTGACTGAAATGAGCATTGATATTTATTAAGTATTTGTTTTCCCATACTTACAATAGGTACTTTAGTAAATGAATGCTTCTGAGCTCTGGGGCACTTGCATCTGTCTAAGCAAAAAAGAGTTGAGATAGGAAAGAAAGACACAAGGAAAAAAGTTGGTTTTCAAATTGTCAAGGAATGTTCTGTTCAAATTTTGATGAAGGCTCAGTTCCACTTCGTTGCTTGAACACGCTGGTTATAATGGACACTTCCTGCAATAGTGTGAACATTTCTTGTAAATTTAGACATGTATTTTTCTTTGCAAAGATGACTTCTTTAAAGTCCCACAAAACTAGAGACTGTGATGCTTACTGTCTTAGCAGGTGATGACAGTTTGGTATTACATACTTATGCTACAGCAGCATATTCCAGCCTCAGCTGGACCCTTTTTGCTATCTACCATAGAGAAAAAAAGAGTAAATGATAGTTGCTGTCTGCCAAAAACATCTTAGCAAGATCCAGTCTCTTTAGTCATACCTACTCCAGAAACAAGGAAAGGGCATATATCAGGAGATCTTCTCTGCACATGCTTCTCACAAGTTGTTGTACATGCAATTTTCACAGATAAACGGCAGAAACTCTTCCTGCAGGAAAGAGAGACCAGGGTAGGTTGCTAGAATGAGAACAGCTCCTGCAGTTTGTCCCTGGTGCCCTATTTCACAGGGGTCCCAGGATACAGCTGTGGCTGAATGAATGTTCATGGTCCATTTTTCATGGTTCAAAGACTGTATTTTGGGCACTCTAGTCTAAGGCATCAGAAGTGAGAAGAACAAAAAGACTTGTGCCATGGTAGAGGCATGGAAGAACAATGAGCCACTTCAGTACAAACTGGCAGTATGCTTAATCTACATGGATAAGTATAAATCCAGACAACAGCAGCAGGGATCGTAACTCATCACCAAACTATCAAGAAAGGGCATCTCGTTTCCTCTCATGATCTTGTGTAATATTTAAATATAAGCACACTTCAGGGCTACTCACACGGCTTTCCAGGTTAGTAGACTAGGAGGGAAAAAAAAAGCTTCCCACGTAATATTGTTGTTGTTGATAAATGAAAAAACAGAAAAAACTAAGTACAAAGTTATGAGTCACCTGAATGTACCTAAGCCAGATGTAGAATTAAGGAACAGGCACTGACATGCACTCATGAGAAAATACAAAGTTGCTTTAGCCTGTCTCAGAAAGGAATGCTGCAGGGCAGTAGGACTAAGGGGAGTTTAAAAAATATAAAGAGAATGGGGGAGGGGGGAGGCTTCTTAACATATAAATCACAGTGTCAAAATCCTTTTATCTTTTGGCGCCCAAATCTCTCATCTGCCTTAGCAAATGCTAAACAAGTCACTAGCAATTCTTTGTGAATTTTTAATAGGTGTTTTCACAACCTTATTCTTGATATTTCTAAGAGAAATTAGCAGATGTTCACAAGAAGGATTTTACAGAGAGAAAGCTCTCAGATAGGCTAGGGGTGAGTCTAAGAAAGAGCTGGATGTCCTCTACCTTAGCACTGGCTGCAACAAAATCTCCTAGCTTTTGACAGCTTCAGAATATACTCTCCAGGATTGTAAAAGGTAGGCTGAAATTGCCTACGCTTATGTGAGTGTTACGTTTTATATATAAAGCCTGGAATACTGGGTTAGTAGCATCTGGTCTCTAGTTCGTACACAGCAAGGTCACACCAAGACAGAACTTTAACCCTTTTTCCTGGTGACAACACAAAACTCTGTTTTATATTGCTATAATATAAAGGAAGAAGTGAAAACTTTAAGATGTGTAGTAAATAGTCTGCAACATGGTTCCAAAAACTATGTTTTCTGATCTCTCCTACTGAGGTCTGCCAGAAATCTCCTTGAAGAGGGAAGTGCTTAGGTCCAGTGCTGGATTTATCATGCACGGTTTATTAGATGGCTTATGAACAGATAGGCAACACTTCTGTTAGTAAATCCTTCAAAATATTTTTTTGTTCAAAAGCCAGGGCACAAGACTTGACAAGTTTCACACTCATTTCAAACATGCCAAAAGTGGTTTTTTTCAACATTTTTAAAACAAAATTTTCAGTTGTCATGGTGCAATAACATTTTCATTTAAAGGTTGCTCTATGTAAGACCAGGAAAGAAAGCTAAATAGTCCAAAACCAAAAAAAAATTCCTTTTGTTTGCAGCTGAATTAAGTTGTCCAGGTTGACTAACAAATTAAGGAAAATATATCAGTTTGTTTGTCCTAACCCAATTTTAAGTCAGCCACTAAAACAAAATATCCAGTATTGACCCAACTTAGCCAAGCCTGCTTTTGCTAGAATATGTTGGGTGCAAGAGAAAGTTCTAAGAAAAAGGGAGGGTGTGCAGTAGGTACATTTTTGAGGTTGATGCTTTTTCCAAATACCGTATGGCTGAGAAGTGTGAAAAGAACCCTTAAGCCACTCACCATGCTTGAGCCAGGGCTGGATTACAGCAGCTGGAAACTCCGCTCATCGTCTTACTGTTTCTTCTTCCCCATGTCCCACTTTTACATCACAGACTCAAACAGTAAATTCCTCAGGATGGCAAGCAATATTTTGTGTCTGAGCAGTATCTACCTGGACCATAGCAAGGGCTCTTTGGTACAGTTTGTACTGACAGGAAGAACGATTGTTCTCAGATGCAACACTTGCTTTCTTGTTTTCCCAGTATAAATACCACAAGCTGGGTTTAACTCTTTTATCCCCCTTCCCCAGTGAAAAGACAACTTTAAACAAAAGTAAAATCCTCATTTTCTACAAGTTGCAGCTTCCAGCTCTCTAAGATGGAAACGGAAGCCCAAATCTGCACTAGAGGTAAAGGAGAAGCTATTGACATGAGCCTGGGCTTTTGCTGGATACACCTAATAGGTCCCTGGTCTTAGGACAGGTGGAACTGTAGGTCATCAGAAAATAAGCTGTGGAGTTGAACAGGTATAAATCAGCCATACGTTTGGACCTATCTCATTTGGATTTGTTAAGTCTTAGCTGGAATCTCTGAAACTGTCATTGTTTGCAGAGACATTTTGGGCATGGTCTATGAAAATCTGGCCAGATAGGCTGTGATTTACAACAGGTACCTATTGCAGCTGCACCATCAAACCTAACCAAGAAAAGTCTGATTCTGAACAGTTTGTAATCCCTAAGTCAACCAGCTCTCTCTCTCCTCACTCCCTACTCTTATCTAAGCTGTGCCCTAAATGGGCTCAAGAGATCCAAAAATAAATGCATTTGTAAAGTTTTCTTCTTTTTCTGCATGCCAGATTGAGGAGGGAAAAAAGCATCCTGAAATATGATAAAGCTTTTCTGTTTCTTGAACATCTGTAGCTTATTAAAGAGACCGTTATAACTGAAGACACTCTGACCAAGCAACTCCAGGTTTTCTCTGGGAGGGCATAAGTAGCCTGTGGCATCAAAGGCTGACAGGGTGCCAGGAATCACCAGCAAACTGGTAGTAAGGGTAGTAGCCAACATGGTGTGAAGTGTGTTCTTCAGTGCAAATGCTCCTGGAGGACTGAGAAATTGCATTATAAGTCCAAGTCATTTGAAGAGGTTGTGGCATGTTAGAACCCACAGAAAAATGTTTCTCCAATGCATTATTTATTGCTTTTCTGTATTTATATAATATCCAGCTTCCTGAGAGTAATTTGTTTTGGATTGTGTAACACTGGGCAGAACATCAAACGTATGTTAATCAGTGGTAATAAAACACTAAGTTTTATGGTCACTGAGGTATTAAATATTGCTAATAAATTATAGGGCTAGCATTTTAAATGAGCTATAGTTTGGAGAAGAGCAGTAACACTGTGTCTGAATGCATTAATTGCCATTGCCTGACTTCCTAATTAACAAGAGTTTCAAATACGTTTTTAAACCAATATATCATTCTCTGTTACACATGCAATGAAATACAGCTGCATTTGAAAAGCTTCAATAGCACTATCTTACCCCTTCAAAGCACTCTACATACATGAAAACACAGTACCTCTGTGAAAGAGTTAATTATTACTACCCCCATTTTATACATGGGGGAAGCAGAAATGAAGAGAAGTTAAGTCTCCACTGGGACCACCCAGCTTGTTAGGCTCAGGGTTTGCTACAACACGGAACACTCTCTAGTCTTACATCGTGTGGAACAGGCAGTGCTCCGTTGCCACAGATGCAGCCTGGCTGTGCAGCAGCAGCAATCCAGTCAGAGCAATGGCATCCCATACCCACATCATATTTCTTCTTGTGGACTGCCAGGGACTAGAAGAAGCAGGAGGCACTAATCTTCTCCTGGATAACTCACAGAGGGGGAGACAGCACTGTATACAGCAGGCTCTCCTGATTTCCATGCACTAGGACATTTTTAAAAAGCAGTATTTTTGTGAAATGCTATCCTATCTGTTCACCACAGTTTTGCATCACCACAACCTCCAGGGCAAGTCATGCCTGTCACTTGATGCTGCAACACACAACACATGGCGCATGTGAACACCGCAGCGTTTTCCAGCACACTGGTATAGGCATAAAGCCTAGATGTATCTGACAACTGTTCTGCTGTGGGCTTTTCTTAGCTGAGGAGTGAGCACCCGCTGTGAATTGTGCTGGTAGGTGTGCTGTTCATGAAGCTCTGCAATGGCCTTTTTGCAGGTGTCATAAGACATTACCCTTGAACCAGGTAACAGCCTCACTAGTGGGATGGTTCTTACTGACAATTTCATGAGAGTCAGATTTCAAGCAGGGGGCTTTAGAAAAGCAAGAACTGGGGAAGCCTCCCACATCCTTTCAAAAAATGGGGTTTACTCTCAACTGCAGAGGACTGGTAGACAAAAAGGATGCAGACAGGATGAACAACACTCTTCAGCCTCTGCCTTTCATTCCGCTTGTTTTAGCCCAGCTCCCATACCACACAAAAAATATAAACCACCTTTCCTCTACTACTGTCCATTAAATTCTCCAAAACCCAGTCCCAACAACCACGCCTTGTGCTGAAATGCCCTCATGGGCACCCATGCCTTAAGCCTGCAGGGCACTTTCAGGCAGCTCCAGGCTCTTCTTTGCTGCTCACCAGACCGTATGTTTTGGGGCAAGACAGAACAAGAATGGTTACACCTGACTCACCCATAAGACACAGGAGCTACAAAACCATGCAACATGACAGCAAGCCTGGAGGTGGGGAATGACTCACATAACCCAGGAGGCGCTTGGGCTGGTCCAGCATGGCCACGTCGTAGTGAGGGTGGGAGGACAGCTCGAACTTACCAACGCAGCCACCCTGGGAGCCACAGGATGGGTTTTGCTCTGCTGAGCTACCTGCTGCACCCCTTCTGGCTGCTCTGCCATCTGTGCTGCTCCTGCAGCTCTGCTACCTCCCTCCAAGACGCAGAGGGGCACAGAGCCTGGCTGAACATCCAGCTAGCTCCCTGCTCACTGCAGAGGGGGACAGCAAGCCTTCACCTCATGCAGGATGGGTCCCAGTGTGGTGTGGGAGACCACCGGCCCTGGCAGAGAACCTCCTGCTGACGTGGCAGGGCAATGAAAAGGCTGAATGGCAAGCCTGTGCCGCAGGGTTTCTGACAAGGCATGCAGAGCATAAGGACATGATATTTGGCAGCAGGAGCCGGCTCCTCTGCTTTGTGGGCTCTTTGCTGGCTGCTTTGTGCCTCCTGACTTAGGCACTTTGCGTGTGGCATCCCAGACTACCCCGGGGGCACGAAAGGGGCCCACTGGCCCCAACATCCCCTCCCTGGCACTGCCATTAATAACGGCACTCCCGCTGCTCCCAAGCGGGCTCTGGTGCCATCACAGGGTGACCTGACGGGGATCCTGGCTCTGGGGGATGCAGCAAGGGGACACAGCTGAAAAAGACATCTTTTCTCCAGCAAGGCAGGCATTCTGCTGCCAAAAAGAAAACAATTTAATTTCTCAGGACAAAAGGGAGCTGAAAATTGGGATGAGAAGAAAGACAGGAAAGAAATATTGCAAATCAAAGCACATTCAGACATTTCACAATCGTATAGTAAGAAAGCATAAAGAGCATTCACAAAGAAGCAGTCACAGCCACTAGACATGTCCCAGCCTCAAAATCAGAGATGACACAAAAATTGTATTTAAGGAAAAAACATTTATCAAATAAGGAGTTATGTGGAAACTTTTGTGAGGGAAGTTCCCTAAGCTTCCTTCAGAAAACATGTGTGAGCTCCTAAGGTATTTCCAATTCTCCTTCCTAGTCCTCTTATTCCCTATTCCTTGCAGTCTTATTAAAGAAAATACAGCCTAGTACACTGGTTTGTAGTAGTACTCTGAGCACTCCTGACACTAATGATCAATGGGGCCATGTGTTGAAAGGTTGTATTTTTGCTCTTAAGACCCATTTAAAGTTACGAAGAAGCCACAGTCCATCCTGCCCCATGTGCCCCAATCTTTTAACTGCTGATGACAACTGCATACTCTGTGTTAACTGGCACCCACTTGGGAAAGCCATGCAGATGTTTCTTGAAAAGCCTTACTTGTATTTCTTGTGCAGTCAGGGCAGTGAGCAGGATACGGCTTCAGGTCGTAGTAACAGGGCTTGGATTTATAATAACAATGAATTTGAATGCTTTCCCAGAAGGCTGCAGGCTTAGCTGCACTATGCAGCCAAATAGTGCTGAGCACATCTGGTTGCAAACAACTTAAAGCAGCACATGAGCGATGCTTTGCTATCCATATTTCTTTCCAGCATTGGGCAAGACCTAAAATCTTTGGGTAGCTTCTTCTGTCTGGTGGTCTACTTGTGACTGGCTCTGCCACTGCTGAACTCAAAGAGACTTCAGAGGAACAGGATTGAAGTGTGGTAGAGGAACAAGATAAAGCCCATGAAATCTCTGTCTGGATTTCTGCCTGCTGCTGTGTTAACAGTGAGCCTAGTCACAGAATCTGCCCTAGCAACGCAAGTGAATTTGAAGAGTTCTCACAGGCGTGTCTCTCCTTGAATATTAAAATCCGGAAGATATTTTCCTTCATAAGCCACCCCAAAACATGTTTATTAAAGCTGATTTTGGAAACTACAAAACACATCAGTGCTGCTACAGACCAGAACCACTTCCACATCAAAGCAACCTGATTCTTTCACCAGATTTATAAAGTCTCCATTCTTATCCCTCCTGAAAGCCAAAACACCACAAATATTTACTTTTCTGTCCAACATACACCTCGTTTCCTGCTTGAGTATTGCAGGCAACACCACTTCAGTCATGCAGCAAACAGACACGACTTCCTTTTTGCTCCCTCCCTCTTACTCTCACGTTGGTCCCTCTGGCCCCAGATTCAAGCACATCCAGCCATTCCACTTGCTCTCCTGCTGCCAAAACTGTGCATAAAATTCCTCTCTTGTTCAGCCTGTCCTATTTCTCCTGAGTGGAATGGAAAGTGCAGAAGGGCCACTGAGGCCAGGACTTTAGCAATAGTACCATTAGTCTCCTTGCTTCTGATGTTATCTGTCATGAGCAGAAGACACATAAGTAGTAAAATCATTTTGTCATGCTACTATTCAAGTCCCCTACCAAAAACTGACACTGCTGTTTTATAGCAAGCTCCATCTTCATCCTACATCCCTCCTCAGCAGTTGGTGAACTGACATTGGGATCAAAATTTGAACTATCCCATAATTCAAAACGTACTTCAAAGTGTTCAAGTTCATCTCTCTACTCCTCCGACATCAAAAGAAGAGGACATGGATTTGGGTTTCTCTTCTCATATCATTTTCTCTTGGCTTTGCGCAGATACCTTCATTCATTTCTGGAAAATTTATCTGGTCCCATTCTGGAAATACTTAAGACAGACAGTCCATCCATTTTGTTCCCTTCACTAGGTCTCCCCACTAGATAACTGAGTGTCCTCTGCAGGTTCAAACCATCCTGGAGAAGTAGACATGGAACTGTTGGAGCATTTCACTTTATAATTCCCTTGGATTATACACCTGTATACAGACATATACACCTTATATTTCTGTGATACACCTGTATTTCTTGCAGTCTAAGATGAGGCTTGCAACTAGCAAGGATTTAACCAACAATGCTTAAAAGCGCACATGCATACTCCCAAATGGTGGCTATTAGAGATTTAATTGGAAATAATTTTGGAAAGGGAATCCCTTCTAACTCGAGAAATTCTGTCAATTAAGGAGAAAAGCAGACAAGAAAAGAAAGTTCTGTGAGTTTTCCAATGATTATTGTTGTGAGGAGACTTTCTTGGGATCCACAAGTTCAGCTTTGCTGTCCCATTTTATCCACAGTTCTCAGACAGTGCTATTCTGTACCAAGCCCTAAAGGAGAAAAGTCCCAATGCCAGCAGTGCAAAGCATGTAAATGCCTGAATAAAAATACTATAGGGATGACAAAGCTATATTGGATTAATTTTAGTCTAATTTGAAAAGCAGAGAGGTGCAAGGAAGAAAGAGGAACAGTTTTATCTGAAGTATTTCTATGATCCCCATTACTGAAGCATCTTAATTCTTTACAATCTCTAATGTATTTGTGCTAAAGCGCACTTGCAAGGGAGGGAAATATTATCTTCTGTATTTTACAGGTGAGGAACAGGGATTCAGTTTCTTTAAAAGTATTTAGGAGTTAAACTCCTAAATAACATTTGTGTTTCTGCTTTCTCCCATTATTTGTTAAGCAATGACCAATTACATTTAGCTTCTCTTATAATTCAGCCACAGACAATTTATTTTTCTGAATCCAGCTAAGACCTGCCTTTCAGGATTGCTAAGTAAGGCTTTGCTATTTTCCATTCGGTATTTACAACAACCTCATGAAAGAGATCCTGTGAAACCACTGTTATTTTAATATCTGGGAGTAAAGTCACTCAAGTATAGATGCACCAATGTCACTAAAATTACTCTTAAGAGAAGACCGGTAATCTGCCTACTGAGTTATTCTATCTTCCTTCGGTATATGCCATTCCATTCAGACTTTGGCACACTCAGTGCACATAGTGCAGATGTGCTTGTGGAGATGAAATCTTTCCATTTTCAGTTCATTATACCTAGACAAACTGTTTTCTGCTTTGGTCTTAGATTTTTGCTTTCTTTCACTGTTTCTGATTGCTCTCAAACAGACTGCAGTGACAAAACTGTCAGCGGTTCATAAGGGGACCAAAATTCTTTCAGATGTTTTGTACAAGTTTCAGAGCTGTTTTCAGATTTACTCCCTTTCTTGTTTCCTTGCAGATATCCCTTTGATGCCACTGAGTAGATCTGGGCATCAGATATAAGATCAGCATGTGGGACAATTTCCTTACAAACTGCTCACATTCACAGCTGTGACTGTTCTGTTGGATCTCCAGAGATCAAAATGAAATGTTTCCAAAGTCTGCATTGTTTTTCTATGCCCTAGACTGTTACAGCAAAGTAGTCTTGGAGCCATCTGAGGTACAGATAGGTGCAGCTCATGCAGGAGACAGGAGGCTTGAGGCTGCAGTCCCTGGTAGGACTCCAACAGGACCATGTACTCAGGTGCAAGGAAGGCCAAACTGTTCAGGAATCTTTCTTTATACCAGGCATAAAATGGAGAAGCAGATGTAGCCAAGATTTGGATATGAAGGCTTGACCTTTCCATGATCTTCTG
The DNA here is from genome assembly GCF_000696875.1 of Nestor notabilis. Taxonomy (NCBI): domain Eukaryota; kingdom Metazoa; phylum Chordata; class Aves; order Psittaciformes; family Psittacidae; genus Nestor; species Nestor notabilis. The sequence goes on from NW_009930865.1 coordinate 73,372, forward strand.
TACTCTTATGGTTATTCCCAGTTCTTCAAGTTAATGGGCAACAAGAAGAAAAGCAGGTGCAATGATATTACAGCCAGAGCCACAAATAGAATGAAGCCTCAAAGAGGCAAGAGCTGGACCAGCATCTTCATGAGGAGTGGCTTTGAAAGGGAAAATGTTTAAGTTTCTCTCAGTTTGTTTGAGACATTTTACTAGTTTGAGAGATTCCTCAATTCCTGGGTTAAGAGGTTAGCAAGATTTGCTCCAGCTTTTTTTATAATATAGGAATGTGGTATGAAAAACTGAGCACAAATCTTCTCTAATTAAGACAGGGAACCTCCCGAAACTAGTCAGGTTTCAAAAGCAAATATATATTATAGCACAATCACAGTATTTCAGGAAAATTTTGGAAGCTTCAATCAGAAGGAAAAGGTAAAAGCACCTTTATTTCAGTTGTAGTTCAAGCAACATCCATCTTCCTTTCCTTCCATAAAGGCAAACGTTCTCAAATTACAAGTTTTCAAAGATTTTTTCAAGTCTCCATTTCCCTTGGAGCTTAACTCTGTCTTTAATCAAGACTTCCTCCTGGAGCTTTGTAGCTTATTCTACAGTCCTTGTAATCAGCATTATTTCTAGCTGTTGCTTTTTCAGCCTCAATAGTAGAAAGCAAGTATTATTTTTAAATTTATGGTTGCATCAAAAATATCATTAATTTAATATTATTTATTTTTTCATGCCAACTCAGCTAAATGTTCCTAGCAGATACTGTAACCAAAGTTCAGCTACTAGGACCCTTTCTGGGAGGAATGATCTTCCAGTCCCTTTGCTGTAAGGATTTCCGGAAAGGTCTTTTTAGAAGGCAAAAAAGAATTAGCTGATGATTCAGCTCCAGGTTGAAACTTAATGACAGCTTTCTGGGAAACAGCAGTAGAAAAAAATCATGGTTCCAAATAAATCTATAAACGTGTATATATCCTACACGCATTTGCTTAAAGGTAAATAAAATTAAATTGGTATAAACCCCAGAGAATGGATCAAGACATAGATACTCTGAGTGACCGGTAGAATTATTTGAGACACTATGAAACTCATCCTAAGTTAATAAATCAGAAGAGTTTCTACAGTATGGAAGTTTAATCATGACTACAACAGAATAAAAATAAACTATAAGCAATGATGAATACAAAAAGTGAATGGCAGGAGTGTCTGAAGCATGCTATGGTGAGGACAAGAGGTGGCCTCCCTGAGCAAGTTGTCTTGTTGCAGAGCTGAATCTCAGAGTGAATGGAGTGAAACACCCTCCTGCCTTGTACCTGTTGCCTGGGCAGCAGCCACAGTTTTCAGAAGTAGACAAGCCCTCATTAACCCTTTCTAGGCTGCCGCTGCACTTCTGAATAAACATATTATGAGTAGAGAAAATTGCATTTGTTTCCTGGACTCACTGTTAAATACTATTAGCAAATCTGGTAAAGTCTTGAGGATATTAAAATGGTATCCAGTTGGAGACATGATAGACAGCGATCTCCTACTGTGCCTTCCCTCTTCAGGAATCATCAGCTGCTGGCAGTATGAATTCACTTGCTAATGTGGAAAAGACAATGTAGAGCCTTTTAAACAGATTGTTTGAGCAAAACTGTGCAGAACACATAAGGTATTTACGGAAATTACGGTTTGGGGTGAGTTTAAAGGAAAATCAGTGCTCAATCCCCAACAACAACAGCTGTACATGGTGAGGCTGATTGATAGACAAAATAGTGAACTGGGGAGACTGTTTCCTAGAAGGCGAGTAAAGTATAACATCTTCCTCCTGGGCAGACATCAAGAAAAGCTGAAGAGTTCAGCTCTCCTGTCTAGATGTACCCATGCACTGCTACTTTTTTGTGTTACAGCAAGAATATATTACTCAAATATGAAGGAACACACCAAAACAATTGACAGGTAAAGAAGGGCAAGGAAGAATAAAGCATACAAGGACATTTAGAAGAACAGTGAACGTTCTCTGTCCTAAATGCTGCTTGTATCAAAACACAAGACTTCAGAAAAGAATAGGAATAAGACATGAGTGACAAGACAGTTTGAGGAAAGTGCTTCCTGAATTTAAGAGAGGGCCAGGATACAGGAGGAAGAAGCAAAACAGGGAAAATGACAAGTACAATGTGGTGATAGCTGTTGTTGTGAAGCTGGGCTGAGTGGGTTCATGGGTCAGATTTTCTGAGGAGACAGGGAAGAAAGAGCTGAGGATCAAGGAAAGTGAAGTGGAGGGAAGCAATAGCTGAGGTCACTTCAGAGAGCAGACAGCAGGGAGAGGATGCAGAGAATGACAAAAAAGTGATAGACATTAATGGATTGGAGGTCTCAAGAGGGCAGGGTGAGGCAAGGGGCAGAGGATAGATATGCTTTGTTGAAAGAAACCGAGAGGTGAGAGAGAAAGCAGTGCTCAAATGAATCAGAGGAGGAACACTGTTTTGGGAAAACAGGAGCAGGGCACATCCAGTGAGTGGGAGTGCTGCTCTGGGCTTGTAAGTCAAGTGAGGGGGCTAGGGAAAGGAGACAAGGGGCAAAGAGGTCAGGCAGGATATCAGTGAAGAAGGCAAAGTCAGCTCCAGATGAGATAATGAGGAAAAGCAGGTATCATTATAGAATGGCAGTGGGAGAGCTGCCACAAGCCAGGGAGGATGCTTTACTAGTACCTTCCTGTCATGGAAGAGGCTGGCCAGGGCTGTTAGACACATACTGCAGGAATAGTGCAGGGCCTTTACAAAATCTGGCAGGTCTTTTAGATCCCAGCCTCTCTCCACCCACACCCCACTAAAATGAATAGCTCCATTCATTTGGGTTGGGGTATTGATTTCAGAGTCTTCTCTAACATGGAAATTCATTGAGTCCTCTTTGCCCTCACTAAGCCATTTCCTGAGTGTTGCTGTAAGATCAGAGTGTGCCTCCTCCTGACCTCAGGAAGAGGGATAGCCCAGCCCAAAGTGCTAGCAAGGCTGGTAAAAGTGTCACTAATCAGCAAATTAGCCCCCGACTACACAGGCCAGCACCACAAATTCCTCCTCTTTCTTGTCAGCACAGCCAATACAAGGAGCCACTATAGCTCCCCCTGCTTCGATAAGTTTGCAATGGGTTTAGACAGACCAAGATTCTTCAAGCAGAGCCTGTATTTTTTGGGTACAAACAGTCACGTCTAAAACTCCTAGAGAAAACTGTAGCACTCTGACATCAGTGTTTGATCTAACACTGTGTGTCTTTGCGGAAGGAGCTGATACAACTGCTTCGAGATTATTATCACAGCATGGTAAGCAAAGCAGTAATGGTTTGACAGCTACCATACTAAGACCTCTGCCTGTCACTTTTATTGCTTGTTTATTGCTCTAGCAACTATTGCTGTTTCCCAGCCTATTGGTTTTTGCTCTTTACTTATACTATAAGTGCATTTGGAGCACAGACTATGTTTTTGCTCTCATTTGGGGCACATCTAGTACAATACAGTCTGTCCAGAACAGAGGAGGACAACAATAATACAACATAAATGAAAACCATTCTGCTGAGATGCTAACTGCTCTTTATAGTCTGCATGCAAAAAATACACTGCGCATGTGTAATGTTTTTAACTTAAGCCCACAGGATTAAACACACTAAAATAGACACTTCATACAACAGACAGATGTTGCCAGCTGTGCCCTTTGAATAGAATTTCTAACAAAATGCCATGAAAATAGAAGAGGGTTATTAGTATCATCCCAGGAAGCAAATAGAAAATAATTTTCCATTCTGTCATCCTTTTTCCATCTTTTAGTTGTTAGAGTAATTGTGTACAGTTTTCGGTGGCTCTAATAACCCCCTAAATCTTACACAACATACATCCTTCTCCAACAGGTTGATGCTTCACTGGATGTTATTTCCATGGGGTGTTTTGAGTCTGAGTGTTTGGCAGTTCAATTCAGTAACAGCATCAGCGCTAGAACTGAAAGCAAATGGTCAAGTGACCCTGGCAAAGCAATCAGCTTAATGAATTGATGCTTGTACAAAATTTCTGAAAAAATAAGGTGCTATGGAAGTGCCAAGAATATTATATGTAGACTTCTTTCCTCCTAGGCCTTTCACTTGTGCAGAAGTACAGATGATACATGACTCAGTTTGAACTTTTGAATTAAGTAGATATGACCTCTCTGGAAGGAGCAGGTAGCATTTTGTCCTTCAAAACCCAACAAACAAGTTCACACACACAACTGACTCTCAGCATTCTTTGCACTTTGAGTTTCTCTCTACTATCCATACATTTACTTCTACTGTACATAAGATTTCTACACATTTTTTGCCATACATAAGACTACTTTTCAGCAATTTTAAGCAAAGTAAAATACCAAATGACAGACACAAGAATACAGAATAGCCCAGGTGCCTAAGAATGAATGCAGAATGTTTTAATAAAAATTCCTGCT
>NW_009930865.1:77826-120473 GCF_000696875.1 Nestor notabilis
TTTTTTCTGGGGGGGTGGCAGGGAGGGGCATGTTGATCAGACTGCTTTCAACTAATCTCAAAGAAGTTTTAAGTCTTGTCTTAATGAAGGTCTCTTGGTATTTTTCACTTTGTGCATCACTAGCTTTACACAGTTACAAACAATGAAAAAAGGAAGAAAAAGGCACAGCAGGAAGGCAAATAGTAAGAGCTCAAGGATCTTCCATTCAAGCAGTCAGTATGAAGGGTCCTGTATACAGTAGTCATATTTGTACTGCACACTAATCCCATTCAGGCTTTAATGTGCCCAAAGAGGCTAAAAAGTAGAAGAATTAAATCCCATCTTAAACTGAGCTACAGCAAAAATGCAAATGCACAAGTCCCAGTATTTTTGAGAGATTGCACATAGTTGACTTGATTAGCACCAAGGATAAAAGGGCAACCTGCAATAACACACTCCATGTTGGAGATGCCGCAGAAAACCACCGGCAGAGTACACGTGCATTCTCTGACCAAGGCTGGCATGTTTCCTCTTTTAAAAGACTAACTTGCCCTGGTATCAAACACACTGAATGAGGGCTGCAACAAAGATCTCAGTACATATCACCCAACCTTGTTACATTTCATTACTTATTTCCCAGCCCAGCAGTGAGGTATACATGACCTTGCAAGGGCCTCACGCTCTACTCTTCACATCACGGAGAAAAGGCTGCTCTGCTTTTCTCTTGTTTAGATCAGCAGTGACTAGATTTACACTGTATGTGGATAAGTCCTGAAACTCTGATCTCTGCAGGCAACATAAACACAGTTTTTTGTGCTCCTTAGATTTCTAGCTAGCTCATATTTCTGATAATTATTACCAAGCAGAAACGTATCTTGTAATTGAAGGCAGAATTAACATTTACTTGCATTTGAACATCAGAATATGATGATGCTATACCCTAAAGAACCTGCATCAGAGGAGTCCTTTCCCAATAGTGGAGGACCTTTCAGTAAGACTTTACTGGAATAACAATAGGATTGGACAATAGGACCCCTAAGTGCTAATGTATCATCCAGACTAGCACTATATGACAACACACCCCAAATGGTCAGAAGACCTGACTGGTCAGATCATTAGCTCATACCTTTCACAGTCCTTCTTTCTGAGTTATGTTATGTTTACTGAAATAAGTAGAAAGGAGATTAGAGAAGAGGTAAGCAGGGCTGATTGTGACCAATCATCAAAACGAAATAAACCTCATTTTTTGAAACTTTCACATCAATAGAATCCCTAAAAGAGCACAATTTCCTATCTTCCAAATTTATTCTCCAAGAGACTAAGAGCTAAGAATCACAACAGCAAGAGTTAAACATTAAATATCATTATTACAATAAATAGGCCTTTGGAGGCAGTACAGATCTTCCAAGTTCTAGGGCATAAACTAACTTCTAAATAGTGGGGTTTGGAAAAAAATCTCTGCTGTCTATTTATCCTACAAATGTCTCTGTAAAGGTGTTTGCCAAAGCTTTCTGGAGGCAGTTCAGTACAGTTGAGTGCAACTGACTATTAAAATCACAGGTGGTTCTCAAAGTAGCTGTTAAAACCCCTACTAGTCAGAAGACCATCTCTCTAGTTGTGCTCATTCTCCTCCTCCTCCTTTCCTCTTTCTCCCATCAGGCTCTGACCTAGAAGGCCTTGGCCCCTCCTTCACCCTACACTCATCTTAATTCTGGGACTAGCTGATGGTGTAGCTGAAACACCCTCAGAATTTGAAATGTCCTCTGAGTTTCGTATCACAGTCAATGTCAGAGAAATGATACGGGAACAAGGGGTGGCTGAGCACCACCGCTCCTGTGCTGGATGGGCATGGTCATGGTAGAGAAGGCTGCAGACAAGCACGTAATTTACAGTTGGCATGAAGGCTACCAGAATGGGGCATACCAAAGCCATCTCATTAACTCCTCCCATCCTCCAGTCCAAAGTGTCACACTTCAGGTAAGGGTACAAACTAAATAATTAAAAAAAAAAAAAAAAACAAAAAACCAAAACAACCCCACCAAAAAACAGCGGCTGAAAAAAAATTAAAAACTAAAACATAAAACTCCTTACCATGTAATAGCTGGGAATAGAGAGAAAATTAGGCAGAATGCCAGCTTCCTGCCACTTTGCAGACAAAGCTTGTCACACCTTTATTTTGGGCATTCTTAAATAGATCCAAACTGCTGATACTTCAGGGTCCAGTGAGCAGGAACATGGAAATTTCTTTTTAAGCTGTAATGACTTTATTCAACAGCAAGACTGCCATGTTAGCAGCAGGCGAATAGTAGGCTTTCGAGGGCCACTTCTGGCCTCCCACTCAATATTAGTGTCTGCTCTAAGCAGCAACATATACTGAAAGAAACATCTCTTTTTATATCTGCATGGCTATTTAGGCAAGCTATTAACTTCATTCTTTCTTAAATTAGCTTGCATGTTAGCTAAACCCTTATTTCACAATTGCCATGGAAATATACCCATATACCCTACTACCTAAGTATGAGGGACATTGACATCCAAGTTTGGGGATATGGAGGGCTAGTAAAAAATATCTAACACAGTCTTCTCCAGTGTCTGTATCTTGAAAAACACAAATGCAGTCTTATTGAAGACATAACATTAGAAAAACCACACTTATCAAAAGATGCTTCCCAACCTTCATGGTTTCGTGTTTCGTGTTTCTTCCTCTTCAGTTTGTATTCTCTGTGCCCAAGGAGAACCAGAGATGGGAAGAAAAGTGAGCATTGACATTTTCCAAGTGATCCCCAGAAGATGGCATATGAGAATGGAACATTTCATTAAACCATTGTCACAATTCCTAGTTAGTTCGAGTATTACTCCTGCCTGCCACCTCCAGTGTTGGTAAGCATATCATTTCACACAGACACATCCAGCTGGCTTGGCACACAGATGTTCTGCATCACGGCACATTGACAGGCTGGTCTTACACTGCCCAAGCTCTACATAAGCCAGATCAGCTACCGCCAAAAAGAGAGTCTAGTACTTGAGATATAGGTTCAGTTCCATCTCTCTAACAAGTTACTTCATTATTCTATCCTGACATTCTCTGTCTGAGAAATAATCCTCTTCTACTACATGGAAGTGCTGTAAGTACAAATAGAGACTGGTAGGCACTCAGATACTAGAAGAGTAGGAGGCCTGCAAATCTCTAAAGCATAGTTGCAGAAGCAGAAGCAAACCTATGACTCCATGAAACACTCTTGGGTGCTATAGCTTAGGCTTAACTGCAGCAATTGCCCTCTGTGTATCTTCCAGAATATGGTTTTCTAAATTTGCCGAAGACGTCAGGGAAGAATTTGGGTTTAATTCAAATAACATGCCTGCTTAAACCTTGCTTCTGGGTGGAGTAATCAGAGGGGGGTTCAGTTATTTTATTTCTCCCATAACATAAATTATGTGAGACTAATGTGTCAGTCTTAGAAGTTTCTCCATCTGGAGATGGGACTTCTGCCAATTATGTCATAATTTTTCTTGCCTGAAGTATCTCGTATTCGTTGTATAGGAATCAAAATCCTAAGCAGTTCAGGTGGTGAGTAGATTTCCCTGTGACCATAAAGTATATTTTATTTTAGACTTAGGCCAGCTTCCTGCCACTTCATAACAAAAATATGATTAATGATACATAAAATCCATATTTTAGAATAGAAGTAAATTGGGTCATTGCAGCACTTATCTGGGGAAGTTTTATTCTGTCATTGCTTGACAATGTAATTTTACAAAATAAAACAACACTTTGTACTTACAGAATTTCACTTCTGTGTTAAAATATTTTTACTGTGAAGTGATATAGGAAAGGCTTGACTTTAGGAAAAGATCAACAGATAAGATAAGCTCTTTCTAAAAGGTTATGCTAAGACACTTTTTACAGATGGAATTATGGTAATCATAATCTTATTTTAAATAAAAAATAAATGGATGAATAGAGCTTATTTTTACACAGGACTATGAAGAGCAGGTTTTTTTGGTGAATAGGAAAATACAGAGTTTTAGCAATTACAATGGATTCACAGAAATTTGTAGTAAAGCAAATAGTTAAAACATTATATTAGTCACATATATCTGGCAAGTGTGCATATATGTAATAAAAGCCACTTAAGACTCGATATAGAGTTTTTTACCCAGACAACTCAAAGATGAGTATACATCATTTTGCGGGGGAGAAAGGGAAACAGAAACCAGTGAAGTGAGCTTTCAAGGAATCTGCTTGGTCAGAGAGCAGAGAATGGAAAAGAATTGTCCTTACATTCTGGTCTTAAACATTAGATTCATCATACCGTTTACACTGAATACACAGTATTCAGTAAGTGGAATGTTTTGGGCGGTGGACCACTGACAGATCGCAATATAGAGACTCTTACCCTGGTTTCCAACTAATACTGCCTTTTCTGGGATTTGAAGCTGCTTCATTTTGCTGGAGGAAGACAGCAGAGGGGAAAGGAGTGGCTAATAAATGGTGATAAAGGGACAACACATGAGCTTGCTTTCACCAACCTTTGGAAAGCCCTTCCAACTCTATTTCACACGAACTGATGGGATCACAGCAAGGTTGAGAGTGCCTGTTAGAAGCAAACTCAAAGCAAATGCTCTGTGGACAGACTGTAATGCAGATGAACAATGCATGAACACTATGAGTTTCCCCAAGGCATGTGGTGTGAGGGCATTTCTCTTTTGTTTCTCATGTTTCTCTCTGCTTGCTTCTCTTCTTCCCTTTTGCCATCCTACTCTATTATTTCCTTCTCTTTCTCACCAAAAGATGCACAGAGCCTAACACCAAAGGTGGCAGCCACATTGTGCTTGGTCAATTGGGAGCAAGGGAAACTCATGGCCATTACCAGACCAAGCTGCAAGTCAGTATTCTTCCTTTAAGTTGTAGCCCAGAAACTCAGGCACCCAGGGTGGGTGGGTGCAGTATCCTCATGTGACAGGAAGAAGTTTGGGTGTGATTAACTAGTAGCATCGCTCCTGGAGCTGACTATGAACACAGAACTTAAAACATATCTCCTAAGTCACAAGGCTGTCGCTACTGCAATATATCTTCCAGATGTAATTAGAAGCCAAACTACACATTCATGCTAAGACCAGGTGATTTTTTTACATTTAATTTTGAACCTGACTGTGAATATACTGCCTTTTGTCATTCACTATTAAGTAGGTCATCCACAGGTCATTTTGAGGTACCCTCCTGAACTATGACAAAGATTTTCAGTGCAGCAAAGACAAAGAAGTAAAGCTGAAAATGACACTGGAATATTCAAGAATCTTGATTATCACATTTATATTCTTCAAACCTTGGTTATAATACGCTTTTGGGGGGGTAGCTTTTTTAGATGCCAATATTGCAAAGCATTTCACCCATATGTGCATTAAAGTAACGCAACACCATTAAAATAAAACAAAAAAATCTTTGGCTGTTCAGGTTAAGAGTGTGCTTACGTCTGTTACTGCATCAAGAACCTAAGAGGATATTGTTAAAGACACCTACACAGTCCTGACATCTCTTCATTCTGCTCATATGCTCTTATACAGGGCCTGGCAACTGGGCAGCACTTCAATAGTGAGGAGTGAACTTTGTAAACCTTTTAACTCTCATGCTATATTCTAGTAAAACAATTGCATGAGGTCAAGAGTTTTCTAATACAGGCAATGCAGGCTGATCCGTTATGAAGGTACAATAAGCCTTGTGGTGAACTGGGCAAAATATTAGGAGTAAAACATGGCCTCAGGTGTCACTACACATTTCAGACAGAGCGCTAACAAAAGAGACTAGTGATTTTATTTCCTATCCAAATTCAACCTTATGGTGGGAAACAGGACGAAATTCTGTTGCCTGAGTTATGTTTCAATCAGTTTTGGGTAAATTTGGCAATGCCATGCAAACTGAAACCAAACTGAACACTAGGATGCTTTGCTGCCAGCACAGGCTTCTCACATACTCCAAATGGTCTGGTATCACGAGTGTAAATCACAGTTTTAATTGTAATTGGGAGGAAAACATAATGTAACTGAACAGTCTTTTTGAATAAGTACGCATGGGTAACAGCTTTGTAAAATTGACAGGCAGAACACTAAGACTTCCATTTAAAAATATGGGACTAGTTTTCACTGATTCTAGTGGGTCAATCAGGTTGTGAAGTGGAATGGATGTCTGCCAAGCTCCTGGCCCCTGGCATTTCTGGGTTGCCAAACAAAACCAAGAAAAAGCAATTGGAAGAGAGCAAAAGTTACTTAATAACATTTCTGCAGGGCTTTCCACCTGGCAATAGAACAGGGGAACCTGAGCTTATGCAGAGGCTTCAAGTTTGGAAACAGCTCCAAAACCACAAAGTGATTATTTGGCATAAAATAAAATAATAAAATCAAATAAAATCAAATAAAACAAAATTAAATTAAATTGAAAAACACCCCCCCCAAAAAAAAAAAAAAAAAATTAAAAAACCCCCCCCCAAAAAAAAAAAAAAAAAAAAAAAAACCAAGAAAAAACCAAACTCCCCCACCCCCCAAAAAAAAACCTCAAAAAACACAAGAACAGATGAAACCTGATGGTTTAGCTACACTTACAAAATTCTTTTCCAGGTACCAGAATGGTTATGTGAGCAGTTGGTGCTGGAAGACTTGTACCCTTCACACTAGCAGACCACTTTCTATCATCTTCTGACTGTAACAAATAACCTAGCTCTAGCCAATGGGCAAAAACACAATTAAACATTTTGCTTGCACTGTACCTAAACTCAAGTCCTAACTTGGCCTTGAATCTTAGCTTATGCTCATGTATATCCTAACCTCATAATTATCACCTGTCATGTTCCATACTACTCTTTTTCTATGGGAGACAAGAAGTCAAGAGAAAGGGATGTTTACAAAGAAACAGGGAGAAAAAAAATATTATAACCTAGGACGTGTATGGAACCCAGCATCTTTAAGAAATTATACGCCTTACGTGCTAGGCTTAATGAGCACATGGGAAGGCATAAGAGTATTTTGTGTTTATCTATTTCCTCTTACTTTTGGATTGTATGATAAAGCTCCATGTCAGGCCAAAGTTATTGCACCCATCACAACATTTCAGCAACTGTGACTCAGAACACATTACAAGCAGGAAGAGAAAGATGCAAAGATAAGATATTAGGAGTGAAATCAATACAGGATTCTCTTTTACATATCCCAGCAGTCTCATTAACTTCAAAGTAGCTGATATGAATGTAATTAAAGAGCAGAACAAACAGCAAAGGGGGAAAAGAAACCACAGGGCCCTGTTTCAAGATCCTCACTAAAATGTCACATCACAAGGCTGTACCAAAATCACAGGATACACTCTGTAAAACCTAAAAGAAATAAAAAAAAAATAATAATAGTGACATTTTAAACAATGTAAATTTTATAAACATGGGCATCTGCAGTTTAAACACAAATAAGCCCTGCCACCAGGGAATAACTTTAAACAACAATGAACAAGTTCTTGGTGCTCTAATGTTCTAAACCCAACCACAGCCAGCTGGTAGAACTAAATCTGTATGCTATTCACACAAGATAATCTTGTAAAGAAGGACAACCAAGTGCACCATGACAGCTGGATACCGGAGACTGCAAGCCATCTTTGCATGGTAACAACCAGAAAATACGCTACTGTGCAACTCTGAAATGCACACTGTTGCTAACTATTAACCTGTTGGGCTGTTGTCAGGTTTGCAGGCTTATGTGTAAAATGGAATGAGAATGCTTCAGTGTCCCATGGTTGTCTCAGTCATGCTTACAGAAGACAGACGTCCACAGGACAAAATCTAACTTCAAGGGCAGTGAATGGCAGCAAGCGCAAAGAGGATGCTAGGCTGGTTATAGGTGCTTTCCACTTGCAGTGGATAATGGGTTTGGCTGGGCAGTGTTGCTGGCTGCAATATCCCAGGCTACACAGGACAGCTTAGTCCTCAGGCACCTCAAAGGTGGCAATGACACCTTGATAACAGCCAAAGCATGGCTACAGATAAAGGTGCCGAAAATTCTCGGAGCAGGAAGAAATGCCTTCTGTCATTTTTCATGAGCTATAAATTCCTAAATCCTCCCCCACCTATTCACCTCACAAATATGAATCAAGGGATCAATGGATCAATGGGGTAATAATATGGAATGTCTTTAATGGAGCACCAGCCCCTATTTCTTGTATACATGGCTGAATGCTCCTACCAAGTGTTAAATTAAAATTTACAGTAGTGCTAATTGAAGTCACATTTGAGTGTGTGCTGCGTGCTGTTAGGCAGGAGGAAATTTCTTTTGCTGAAGATTAAAACTTCAGTAATGTCTTATTGGGCTTATACCAGTTTAATGCAAGAGCAAAACATAATTATAGGAGGCTGTTAATGGATTAAATGGCCAGTGTTGCTGTCTAGCTGTGTTCCAGTTTTTCCTCTGTTGGCTTTGTGCTGTCTGTTGTCATCTCCTAATTATCTGTTCCTTTTTCAGTTGGCAGCTTTAACAGGTTGAGGGTATTATTCAAACCCAAATTAATTTGTGTTTTTCAGGAATTGCTTAAAGAGTAGGAGTTTTATTTGGAGCTTGATATGGCAATAACATTTTCATCAGATGCAAAAGAGAAATATATTTTGGCTGACTTTCACTGCCATGAAACTATTCACATTGCTCAGCAAGAGCAGAAAATCTCTGGTGTTGCAAAACAAAACAAGAATTTCTGGAAGTGCTTGGCAGCTGATTTGTTTCTGCATGGCCTATCATCACTAGCTACCATCTCCTATAGTTTCTGAGGGTAGAAATCTATGGCACTTTCCAAAAAATTGGAGAGGGTATCTGCAGGTCTTAATTGACATTTGAACCATTGATAGTGATAAATTCAAGAATGTAACGAAAGAAATCTGGCATGAAAACCTTAAAATCTCAGGATTTTCATTCATGCAGCCAGTGAATTAAATAAGAATACTGTGTAGCATTTATATAGTGATAAATTCTGTAAACCTGCAAGTCCCTTTAGAGCACTAGAGCATTAAGTGTATTGCAGCCATTTTTCCTAATCTGTGCACTGTGTTGTCACCATTCACAAAAATAATTAGTCATAGAACTCTATTGCAAGCATTCCAAAGAGAAAATAATCAATGAATGCGTTTCCTAATATATACTGAGGAAACATAGTGTTTCCAGAATCTAATGTTCCAGATGCACTAGCTGCCAGCATGCTCCATGTTTACAGGGAAGCAGGCTGCACTGAAGAGTTTATTGCAACAGTCCAGTACCACCTTTTAAAGACGAAAACATCCCCTGTATTCTCTCTTCCAAACCATTTCTAGATGAAAACAGGGAAAGGGAGGGAGACGAAGACAAAACAAACACGGAAAGAGTTAATTTGAAACTAATCAAACCCCATTTTCTTCCCCTGTATCAGAAATCTATTTTATTTCATTGCTGAATTCATTTTCAAAGACATGCCGATCCTTTTGAGGGAAATTCCACATCTTACAGCTGTGCATTCTGCCCTGCAGTGTACGCCTTGCTCGCCCACCTGCTTACTGCAAAACACCCTGAACTTCCCAGCCCTGAGGCTGTGCCAGTAGAGTTGTGCTTTAGACTTGTCACTGATCTCCAGCAAAGACAATGCCTAGCCCTTTATATTTTAAAGTAAAAGTGGTAAAGTTCAAACCTGCGTAAGAATGAGATAAGAGAACAATTGTTACCTTGCAGAGTGTTATATAGTATTACACACGGCCATCTGTTAATAATGTGTGGTTTTGTATAGCAGTTAAAAAGCAGTTTCATTGAACAGTTTCATTTTAAGAATCATTTGTTAGGAATGCAGCTTCTGAAAAAAGCTAAACTCTCATTCCACAGTCTAACCCACATGCTGAGAAGAAAGGAAAAGTCATATTTTAAACACAATTCATGCTTTGAAATATCATATATGCCTAGCCTTAAGTACCTCCCATTTGATAGTTATTCTATTTTTGCCTGCTTTTGTTTTCTTCATTCGTGTTGACTCAACAGTATATATTAAAATTTTCATTTCATTTCTTGCTGTGCATTCAGGTGCCAACAATGAGTTGAACTCTACCTGTTTAAAAGCTCATTTACCGGGGAAAAAATTATGTCCCTTTGTTCTCATCAGGGCAAACATGGTTTTATTATCATGTAAGATTAAAAGACCTGACCTTTGGTGCTGAAAAATATTGTGGTAACTCCTACAGCTCCTGACTTGAATATTCACAAGTATGGTCCCTTGGTAGCTGGCAGAGCACTAAAACATACTGTATCTGGCAGAAATACATATTTTCAGCTTTCAAATGGCAAAGCATTCATTCACCATATTAACAAAAGCACCGACCTAAAGACAGAGGCACACAATCCCCTGTCCCTTGTTAATGGAATTAAGCCATTCCCTCCTTCACAACAACGGCTAATGCACAACCAGCTCCAGGAGCACAAACATTGTCACCGAGGAGCAAAACACACTCAGCAATTGGACAAAAAGGGGGAAGCAAAAATGCCCATGTACAATGAAATCACCCACATACATAGACAAAAGATGCCAAGAGGGAAATATCATTTTTACCTCAGCCTGAGAAAGGCTGAGCAGTCTTTTGCTTTTTTTCCCCCTTTTCATTTTTTTTTAAAGGGAAATCACAGTCATTCCCAGATTCAGCCTATTGCTACAGTGAGAGCAAACGGCATGGTCAACCTGCATCATTTTGTTATGTTGTGATACTTAAAGTCTTCTTTCAACTCCTCCTCAGAGTCTCTTAGTTACAAGACACTCTCTTACACTCTCTTGTTCACTCTAGAACAACTGCAGCTACTTCTTGTGGTCGCAGAAGTGACCTCAAGAACAGTTCCCAGGGTGATAGTAAGGTTCCCACTGTGGATGCTCACCCCACAGCCCTTTGGACCTGAGAGTATCCCAGTGCATATCCCCTTTACAATGCTGGGAAATGATACAGTCCAAGAAAATGGAAGATGAAAGCAGACTGTCAACAGCAACAGTTCACCAGGCAAAAAAATGCTGATAACTGCCAGCTGCACCAGCAGGGGATGCCCACATACAGTATCAATCATATCACCAGTGAATTTTGGGTAATCCATGCTAGGGATCACAGAATCTAAAGTCAGCCCAGCCTTTCTCCTGCAAACATGTGGAAAAGTACAGCTGTTTTTCCTACGTGACAACTGGTATTACTTAGAAGAACTTTTAATTACTTTAGAAAACATTCTTTAAAAAAATCAATCTTTTTACTGCTTCTTCCCCCCATTTGGATGAAAGAGCAATAGGAGAATAAGGCAGGGCTAAAAGAGAAAAGACTGTTTGAATTTCAGATCCAGACTGAATTTCCAAGGCCAACATATTAGAAAAAGCATTTGTTTGCTCCTAAATTCTGAGAAAGAAATAGATTAAAATAACAAAAAACATAGTTCTTCCTTATGTTCACAGCCCCTTTCCAACACACTTTTACACTCACCTAAAAGACAATGTACAATTTCTGTTCCTATATGAAGACTGCTGAAGTGATTGATTGTCATGACTGAGTGTTAGGAAAAGCTACAGTTTAAAATGCACATTTCAATTTACAAGTGACAGCTTTCAAACAGAGAGATGTTTGAGAATTTACTCATAAAATGAGATTTTAACCTTCTATCAGATTATTTTAAATTCTCTATTTGTCATCTCTATCATGTAAACAATGTTAACTGCACTAAAATTAAGAAGTCCCGCTTCTTCTAAATTTTGCTTCCCACATGTCTAGATTACTCCTTCTTGACCTCCCAAAATAACATTATGAATGTGGCCTTACTAAATACATAATACATACTAAATTGCATAAATACAGCTACTTCAGAATGCAAAGAAGTACTTTCAGATTGATGTAGGGTAGGATTTTTCAGTTCGTTTTTTCTCTTTTCTGAGTGTCAGAATCTCATAATGGCCTACCAACAAAAGACATCAGCAATAATCTTTCCTCCTGGCTCAAGATCCAGTGGGAAATACTGGCCACAAAGAGACACATACAAGACACACCAGAACCAAACTTTCTGGTAGGATTCTGGTTGAAAGACTATCATAGTTCAATACTTCCTGGTGGTGAAGGCACAAAATACAGATACCAAACAACATGAATTCATTAAACAGCTACAGGAATTTTTTAAGACAGTAGAAAGCTTTTAGAAATTGATGCAACAAAATCCCCTTATTTAATGTAATTTTGATCAAATTAAAGTAGCTCAGCCAAATAAGTATTCTTGTAAAATTGAAATGGTTCCCCTTTCTCATGTAACAATATTCCGCTTAGTTTTGCTACCAAGTGGATGGTGCCAATTTATTATTATTTTTTAAAGAAATTGCAGTCCATAGATGTATTCTTAATTAAGAATACATGTTCAAATGTTCAATTAATCTCTCTGTTAAATATACACTTTTCACATAATTAAAATATGATTTGTTCCACATTCCAGCAATTAGATCCTTTACTGAACAGCAGAGTCTCTTTCCGAACATTAGGTCCTGGCAGACTGACCAAGACAATTCATATTTTCCTTTACGTAAACTAGAGAGAGTGTGTTTCAAAGTTCCTACACACCCTACAGGACTTCTTCTCTTTGAGCAATCACATCCCTTCCTTGAGTTGTCTGCAGCTTATCATCAGTTTCTTTGAGTTGACAATGGCAGAAAGCAACACTTAGTCCTTACCACAGAGAATTCCCAATTATATTTCCTATCACATTCTCTGTTTGTATTTTAAGCTTTCTTGCTTATATCTCCAACAATGGTTAACACTTTAAAAGGATGTCTTTAAGTCAAACAGATGGTATTATATTGGGTATTTGTTTTCTGCTGTTTACCTATAAAATTTCCACCATGTTCCAAGCTCACAGCTTCTCAGGCACAGTCTCCCATTCTGTCATCATTGCCTTAATATTCTTCCCCTCATGTTCCATCCCATCCTAGTTTCATAAACTTTCAAATAATTAAATTTCCCTTACCTTATCAATTCATGCAGAAAGGTCTGTATCACTGGCTTCTTCATAATCCTTAGTTCTTCCAGTCCTGTGTCACCTGCAAAAGTCATCTGTGAGGATCTACTGTGCTCTTTTGGGTCATCACTAAATATATGTTAACTAGTATAGAGCAGAAAGTTAATGGACAGAATAACTACTCCAGTTACTATAGGCCTCATAATGCAAAGTTGCAGGACTTCATTAGGCAGATAACTACAAGAAAAGTACAGAGGGGGTGCTTCAAATAATCCTTTTTAAATAGCACATAGATATAATGCCATACCTTTAGCATCTGAATGAAAAATTTCTCCTAGGAAAAACAGCCTTGGAAAAAATCCATAAACTCATCTCTGGTGTTTGGGTGTGATAGATTTTCTCAGTATGTTCAACTTGATATAAATAAGTGGGCACAAGGCTTCACAAGATGAAGTTTAAATGTCTTCAAAAGTACAAGGAATGCTATGGTGTCAAGGCAACAGCTCAATTTGAAACATATACAAAAAAAAACAAAAACGTCACAGAACATGTCATGTAAATATAAGTACACACACTTCATGAATATTTATTATTGCATGTTGATGTAAGAAATATTGCATTGATGTAAGAAATATAAAATGAAGGTCTGCAAGACACACAAAGAACTGAAGTTCTAGTTTATTTGCCTTTGTTAATAATTCATACTTTTCTTTCCGGGTCCTCGTTTCACAGGAAGACGTTTTACATGCACACTACATTAATTAGACATGTAAAAGACATTTCAAGCCTGCCAACTCAACTGCTTTGGGCAGTATTCCACCAGATTTCCAGACAATTAGCAGCTGGAACATCTGGAAATCTCAGACAAATGGCCACCAACCATGCAAAAATCGACTCCATATCACACAAGCCTCTGATGCGTCCCAGGAGTTCAGAGGCACTGACATCACAGAAGGTTCTCAAGCCTACTGGAGTGCATGCAGGACACACTAGAGAAGCTGCACAGGCATAGACCATGTATGTGTGTGTGCACATGCTCTCACAGGGATGTCAGGCTTGAGGAGGCTGGAAGTTATGATATGGCAACTGTTTATTTACTGAGCTTTACGTTAGTCAGACTGTTATCTTCCTATCCTCTAGGACCTACAGCAGCACTTGCTGCTGAAGAAGGAAGAGCTGAACCATAGTTGTGGTCTCAAAGATCCAGCCTAAGAGACTCAAAACCAAAACCTGAATCTGTTTCTTTTATTTCTTCCATTGGCCTAGAGGTCTTGTATACTCCAAGACACCAGGAAGCAAATAAATACAGCACGTATCCAGCTGCCTTAACCATTGAAAAGGTGAGTCTGAATGATGACACAAAATCCTGATATTTTGTCAGGTGTTTTCAGTATTCTGGGTCAGGTTTTCAAACCCTGATGCCCAGAGTTGAACCCTTAAAATTCCTGTGCGCACTGCTATGAATAAGTGCTGAGCACCCAAATATTGCATGATGATGCCTTTCCCAGTCTGCTGTGTGAATAATGAGTCTCCATAGTACAGAGTTTACAGAGCTGGCTACTGGCTCTCATGGTCTAGCACTGCCTGACCTCTGTGCCTTTGTCTCCAGCTTGTTCCTGATACTATATTACAGCACAAGAACAATGCACAAGCCCTCAGCAACTTGCTGTCTCAAAATGAACAGCATTCCTACAACTGATTAATCTGCCAAAAAAAGCCAAAAGTCACATCTGATTAAAAGAGCTTTCCACTTCAAGGCTTGTTCCACAACTCAGTTCAGCTGACAAATGTAGAGACAAGAATTCTCAACTGTGCAGTTTCCAGTAAAGGATGACCCACTCCTATTGTTAGGAGAGCTGGGAAAAGAGAAGCAATCCTCAGAAAAGGATACGACTTGGGGGGCATTGCTGGGATGTAACACTATGGAAAAGCTACTACTTGCTTACAAGAAGAGAGTCATTATAACACAGGATCAGTTCCCCATATTCCCAGAGTCACTGCACAGGGGCTGAGCATTATACAAAATGCTGGTGACATAGGGGAACGGTACAGTCCTTCTGCCCTTACAGCCCCATAGGAATATTTCCTTGTACCCCACCTGAAATAGCAGCCAATGAAACAGAAAGAATGGAGAGTCTGTGGTGCCAAAGATGTGGCACATTTACACCACAGGCTGAAATGCAGTTGAGCAGTGTCCAAGAAAACACAGGCTGCATGAGATGCTATAAATATAAAGAGAAAAACATATAGGCATATGCTGAGCTTTGCCCATATCCAACCCCAAACATTTACCACCTTGTTTATCCAATTACCATCCCATTTAGCTGAGCAGTGCTTAACTGAAATTCTTCAAGGTTAGGGCCCCAGGAAGAGTTGCTTTCCTGGTCAATTCTTTGATTGCCTTTACCTCCATCTCTCCAAATACCCTGGATGCCCCCAAACCATTTGGGATAAGCAAACTTGTGCTGAATTTTCTGTCTAGTTCATTTACTACTTAACAGGGGAAAAAAAAAACCCAACCTTTGCTTGTTCAGCTAGCTTAATATTGAGAGTAGGAAGCAATGTCCTCCTTCCATGAATATGCTAAAATTAATCCAATTTGCATGGGAACATATAAGCAGCAAATATTTATTTATGATTGGGAGGGAGCTGATCCAAGTGTGTAAGCTAAAGGTAGATATTAAAGAAAAACAAATCAGAATAAACATTGATCACTGTAACTTTCCTACAATTAGCTGCTAGGTATAATTAAATTGTGCTTCCAGTTATATTAAATTGCTAACAAGCATAACATGTTTGAAATAAAGAAATAATTTAAATAAAATGCAATTAGGGAGATCCAGTTATTTCAGTCTGGGCAAAGTGACCCTCACTTTAATAGCCCGATAGTTAATGAAGCTGACTTTAAAAGAATTCCTTTTTCTCCCTGTGAATGTTATCCTTATTTTTTCATAAACTTCATACTAAAGTTTCAAAATTTAATTAAATACGCTACACAGTCTGGAGGAGTAAAAAGCAAGAGATATGTCAGCAATAGAAATGGCAGACTTCTTGTAAGCAGTCTGCCAACTAAGGGAGTCATATGCTGGGTTATTGTTGAACTGAAGCAGAAGGAGTAAAAAACACATAGGCATGTATTTTTACCCACTTTCAGATGAGCATTGTGAAAGGTTACGTTCCTTTAGCTGAAACCTTTTCTACTCCAGCTAAGAATAAGATTTCAAGGGAGAGGTAAGATTGCCAGAATAATTTTTTTATTGGAAGACAGATCTCTAGTTTAGTGCAGAGGATCTTCACTTCTTAGAGAGATCGCTGTTTTTTGAAGAAGACTCCTGGCTGTGGGCTTAAGATTGTGTTTGATCAAAAACAGCTCAGAAAGGATCAGTCAAAATCAGCTTCTCACTCCCTTAATGCTTTTCTGCTCAAGGCTCCTTAGAAGAGGGTTGCCATGAACAGGGAGCATAGGAACATTGCTGTGAAGCCTGTGTTACTTCCACAGCAACTCTGAGCATTTGTGCATAGATGAACAATAAGCATTTTAGCAGTGACTGAAGACATGGACAGACATGTACATCATTAACTAGCCCTTCTTTAGTTTGCTAGTGTTCCTCTGCTGAAGATTTATAGCCTCTCCATCAGAGCAAACTGCATGATCATACCTCACCTACATCTCAAGCAAAGCTGGTTCTTTGATGGACAGTAAAGTTGGTTTGGAGTAAGTTCAAAAACTTGTCACCAAAGTAGATCTGATCTGATAGGGCTTCATTTCCATGGATCACTACATCAGGTTTAGGCAACCTATAGACACACAATTCCTGGTGCATGAGTAGGAACAAAGATAAAAAATGAGAGCTCAAGAAAAAAAGAGTCAAAGAAAATAATCTCACTAGCTTTTACACTCATCTGCTGCCATGTTACGAAAATATTTAGGCACCTAGTATTTTATTCATCTATCATCTTGTGGAGCAAATACACACTATTTTTCATTCTATCTGTACAGAGGAAAAAAGAGTACAGGAATTCAGCATGATTGCACTCCTGAATCAACAACTGACCAAGATATTGGTAATGTGGTTCTGAGAAAACAGTAGGGGAGAAAAAAGTTTAAAAAAAAAAGAAAAAGAAGTCCTGGAACAGGTGCAGTTAAAGGACACAGCAACTCTTATTACTTCCATGCTGTTTTAGCAGAGAAGAACATTACATATTGACTGTAAATAAGCAAGACTCATACAACAGAGAGGGGATGCCTTTTGCAATCTCAGAAAACAACAGCTTCAGAACCAACCAAGGCAGAGGAAGCTGTATAAATACACATGGAAAGCAGGCAAAACCAGACTCTACTCAAGCACCTCTGGTCCTCTCTTATCCCCTGGTGCTGAAATGAGCAGTTGAGGTCCATCTTTCAAACCTCCCCAAGTGTTTTGGAATGTAAGCTGGGGAAACAAACACAAAAAGAAACTCCTTCGGCCTGTACAAGCAATGGTGTACGTAGCCAAGGCATGGGATATTCTGAAGATTTTCTCAAGCTGTGACAGGACTTTCTCTATTGGCTGCTGACCAGGGATTTACTTTAATGCGTACATGACCTCAACTCTTTATGTTAGTCTACATCAGCCCATTTTCTATCCGCTTCACCACTATGCTTTTGCTTGTCCTCTTACTAGTTTCTTTCATGCACACAACCTCTTCCTAGCCAAATCCACCTACAAAAATACTTTTATTAAATTACATGAATTCATTAGAGATCTAAGCAAAATTATCTGTCAAAAAAAAATTATTTATTAAAGAGCAGGATTTTGTTTGCTCCATTAAGTTGCAATGAAACACTCTAACCCATTACCCACACACAGTCTAGTCTTTTCTATTTGGGCTAAAAATACTGTGGATTGCCCTTCCCTAACATCAGTTCAGCACTCAAGAACATTTTAGGAATTAAAAATAATAATATTAAGAATTGCCACAGTTCCTAACAAAGAACACCATGATGTCCTATTGCATGCTCTCTAAAAATTCACAATTCGTTCACACTTTATGTGCCCTGTTCTGCGCTGTCCCCTCATTGCAAAAACAATAGATTCAACAGCTCAGACAAGGGTAACAGGATGAACCCAAGTGAGGAATCATGGTGTCTTCTGACTTGGGGCCAGTGGGAAAGAAACCTCATCTTCAGAGCCTCTGTAACTTCTGCCTGAGTTTTGCTTGCCATTGGCACAGCACAAACATGTAATTACTAGCACCTTACTAGCACCACGTCCAGCATCACAAGTGTACCGTCTCTTGCACAGAAACCTTCAGTAGGCATTTCCCCAGCTGTCCCCAAAGTCATAGAGATGGACATGATGCACTCAAGCTGAGTGCTAAAGCAGCATGCAGGAGAAAGTCAGAAGGTCCTGTCACCCCACCTAACCTGTGATTTCAGTTATGAGGTGAGTGGCGAGAAGTTACTGCGCAGCAGTGAGACTCAGTCTTCCTTTTCCTCAACAAGATTGAACAAACTATACTGTCTATGTTGAAAGAAAAGTTCAATAAACGCATTATAGACTTCTTGGGCATTTGGTTGTGCACTTCCCCTCAGCAGACATTTTGCTGGAGCTCCAGCTTCCACAGAAATGGGCATGTAGCCATTCAGGTAAAAAAGGGGGCTCCACAGGAGAACATTACACGGTCCTTTAGAAAGTAATGATTACTTCTTTCCCGTTTTCCAATAAATAACAATTAGTCTCATCTTGCTAATACTAACTTCATAATAAATATCCAGTGCTATTCTTATTCTTATACAGTACTTCTTTCTTAAACCTTCATTGTATTTTATATATAAAATACATTTAAAAATGTTTTCTATATAAACATATATATATGCACATGTGCTCACAAAAACACAAGTTTGCTGCAAAATCTTCTGTCAAGTTCCCCACTAGTAAGAAAGAATTAGAGCCACCACTATATGCAATTGAATGGACAGCTAAGCAGCCTGATACATGACAGAGATAAGGTAATTTAAGAGTGCCCTCAAAAAGACAGATAAAAATTGACTGCATGCTATGTCTTCCAGCTTGAGAGCAAAGGGACACAAAATGAAACCTGCAAGAGGAAGACTTAGGGAAAATAGCAGATGACAGTTCTGTTTGCTGCAGAATTCTCTGCAAAAAGATATTGTGAATAAAAAAAGTTTGTATGGGCTGACAGGGAACCTATTCAAGAACCATGAAGAGACAGACACTTAGGGTTATCAAACAGAAAAAACACACATCATGTTTATGAGACGTTGCGAATTGAGAGAGTACTTGTAAGAAGTATATTTCTTTCCTTATTTTTAGTCCTCCCTCTGCATCTGCTTATAATCACCTGGATAGAGGGCTCAATGAACCCTTAGACCAAGCAAGAACAGATGTTCCTAAACTCTTGAATTTTGTGTCTATCACAAGAGGACATATTTTGAGTTTGTGCCCTAACAACTAGTCACACAGCAGTCACTGGATGAGCACAAATTTTAAACTGAACCTTTCGAGTCTAGAACTAATGTTTTAACTACACCAGAACTTTCCTCTCTGATACTAGGCATACTTCTGTATCAGGTCTTGTTCTGGAGGACAAAGTATCCTGAGATGCAACTCACAGATCCAACAGTTCACAGATTTACTGTACATTAACTATGGTCATGGGAAAATGTTGGGTTTCTCTTCTATAAAGAGGGTCTTGTGTAATATGTAAATGCCATGAGGGATTAGCACAAGAAATTATTTTTGCAGCGTGTGAAAGTGTGCTGTGCCAATTCTCAGAAGGTCCAGCTCCAGCCAAACCTCATGACAGACCCAGAGGCAAGTGCACAGCTCTCAATGCCATTGCTCATTAGAGATGGGCAGGACCAGCTGAGAAGTCAGAGAGAAACATATGCAAAACTAGTAATTTACAATAGAGTGTTTCATTGCCCAATCTATGTGAACTAGCTCTGACAGAAAACGGTTCAAGCAGAAAATCTCCTTTTTTGGTAACATAATATTTTACAGACATTCTGTCCTTATAGAAAAGTCCTACAAAATTCAATTGAGATGAAAGCTCATACACTTCTGTAAAAATCACTTTCATAACCTATAAAGGAGAGAGGCTTTTTGTGTGCATTTTTATTATTCTGGTGCAGAGGTCTATGGAAAGAAAATAACATTTTAATTCAAGTGGTTAAAAAAAACCCAACCCTAGAACTCTAAGTATTTTCCTGATCATATTATATGAGATTCTACATGAAGACAGTAGCATTTTTCAGACTGTGAAATAATTAAAGCAAAAGGAAGTAAGCTGCTTATAAACAGATTTTAAAAGTATACGTAACACTGTCACAGAGTACCTGATTTTGTGGAGGCTATCTGAGACTGGGTATAATGGGATAATAGTTTTACCATGTTTGTCAAAATACATGAGCTAATACTTTTTCTAAAAGTACAAGCTTACCTGATTCACCCATTATGCAAATAACTTTCTCTTGGTATCTTTTGATGAGTTAATTCTTATTGTTAGATGTGGGAAAAGCCATCTAATACACAGTCATGGAAAGACCGTGAGGTGTTTGCGATTACATTTTTTAGCCTGGAATGTGTTCTGCACTTTATATAGGAAAGTAATATAAATAGACCAGAAGATGCAGCCAGGTTAGGAAGGAGTTTTTTGTTATCTATGCACAAATATGCAAGGGTAAGCTAAGTATACTTGCAAAGTTTGGGCTCTTTTTTGTCAAAGTATGGGAAGAAATAGCTGAGAGTAGACTGAGAAGTTATTTGAAGCAGGATCACCCTTTTTTTATTTGCTAGAACAAAGGCTTTCAAGGACTGGCTTAAATGAGTCCCAGGCTGCCTATTAATTCCCAAAACAATGATGTAGCAGTTCTCCAAATTTAATCACCTGCTACCTGTTTATATTTATAAGTTGGGTTTGGGGGCTATGAAATGGCACACTATGGATCAGACATCTCCTGGATAAATAAATCCTAACGAGAAGACTGAAGCCTATTGCACATTTGAAGTTACTAATGCATACTAAATGTTCCAAATAATTATGAAAGAGACAAGTAAGTCCAGCAGATCACAAATAGCACAAAAGAAACTTGCAGCATTAGACACAGTTTGAATAATATTGTTGAAAACATACAGTAGAATTTAAATAGAAAGCAAAGCATACTATGTGTAAGAACTTGAACAGGAAGCAGACTGAAAAACAACTACAAGCAAAGAGGGAAATGAACAAGTCTATTTGATCTTTCCAGCTGACTTAGATGCGAACACTTAAAATAGCGACAACTAATTTGTGATGTAAAATTATTCCTGTTTTAATTAAATTAAAATAAATGAATGCAATTAATAATCTAGGTTGGGAGACATGTCTACCCAGACAGAATTCCTCACTCAGACCCATTGAGCAGAAGGGGGTGGATCAGGCTGACCTAAATTTGGTTTGATGCTGGAAACTAAGAATAAGAGTTTTCAAAGCTGTCCAAGAGCTGTTCAACTGGATCCATCCCACAGTCCTGGCTTCTTGGTTTCAACTTCTGGAGCATTGCACTGACTCTTCTAACTGTACTATGTTTTCCTTCTGTGATACAGCAGGTAAAGTCCACATGATAGATTTTATTTGGGTTGTCTGATCTTCCTGTAAACATCAATGACTTCTTACATGGTGAGGTGTGGGTCAGAAGATATTCGTGCAGTACTGCCCACCATATTTTACTGATTCTATCTCAGTGTCATTTTGAAAGTTCATGAAATGGGAGCAGGACAGATTTCATTTCTCCTGTGTATATTCCCTGCTCTGTATTAAAAATTCTAATACAGAGCTGCTGCTCTGGTTACAGAAGAACAGCATTTCTGATATATTAAACAAAGACAGCAGACCTTCCAAGATTATTTCTTTTACATAATCTCCTGGCCTGCCAAGTGGCCCATCACAGGGTGTATACAGATGCACTAGTAGACAGATTTCATACCATAAATTCCTTTGCTGTTGTGTGAATGACAACAACATTTTCTACTCATTTTGGTGGCAGTGATTCCAGCCTCATCAAAGATTGCCAATCCGGTTACCCAGGCTTAACAGCACTTTGCATTTTAGAATAACTTTTTCTGACCCTCTTTTTCCTTTTTACTTCTTCACTTCCCACCCCCTTTTTTATTTAGAAGCGATTTGCTTTCTACCATTTGCTCTCTCAGCTGGGCTGTTATCAGCACTAGTCACTAAGGGAGGACAGCTGGTAAGGGAGAGAAAGTCAGATCTTTAAGAACATAACCATGGATTTAAACATGTGAGCCTGCACTGTAAACTGTTTTGTTATGCAATTTGTATCAAACTCACTCATACCCTGCAGCACGTAAAGTTCATAGAAATAGTCAAATAAGACCAAGAAGCACACACTCATACAGATAAAGCAAACGAAGAGACCATTCATTGCAGAGCAGCATCTGTAATTCTGAGAACTGGCCCCTCATTCTGAAGCGGATAAAGTGGTTAGCAGAAAAAGGATGAGACTCACAGCTGGAAGAAACACAGGTGTCAAAGTCTGTTGTTACTGCTTTTGTTGTGGCTCAAAACAGGCAGGCATACTTGATGTGCAAAAAAGACAAAACAGATACTCGAGCAAATTCAGCTCAGGACTAAATGGGTTCAACAGCCAGGTGGGTCGTATTTTCCTCTTGCTTATGTTTTGCATGATAAAGTCTTTCCTAGTGAAGACAACCCAGACAGTGCAGTGCAAGATGAAGGTCTGAACCACTGTTTTCAACCTGTCTTCAGCAGCAGTTTCAGAACTGGCTTTAGTAGGAATTGCACTTACACTGGAGCTGAACTTGGCTCACTCCAAGGAGATATTTTAAAACCCCACTGCTGGTTTAGCTGCCTGGGTATTATCTTGTTGGCTTCCTTTAACATATTTAGCAGTGAAGTTTCAAACTGAACACTAGTCTAAAGGGGAGCTGGAGCTTACTGAAATTACTGCCTAAAAATCAGCTTGTCTCACTTATAAACCATCTGACACAGTTATTGATTTTCCTTTGGTTCAAATTCATACTAACTAGCAGACCCTGGCAGCTGCCTATGTTCTTTCCTATTAAAAAGTTCAGACATGACACTGGTTTTAGAGGAGAAAGTGGCCCGGAATCAGACTCTGCACTGGCATTCCAATGGTTTAATTGAAGATGAACATTTTGTTCAACTCTTGCCTCTTTCCCCGGGGTGGCCAGCAGTGCTTCAAATGCCTGCTGACTTAAATGGAGACAGCTGCAGGACACAGACTCATGTATCGCAAGCTGCATGCAAGAGGAGATAGCTGAAGGGCAGAACTTCAAAGCCACTGGTTGTAACCACCCGGCCAGCACAGGGCTGCTGCTGCTGCCAGCTGGTAGCTCCAAGCTCAAATGTAGGGACATGGCCTCACAAGCAACTGGACATTTGCCATATCTTGGAGGTGCTGTATATCCATCCCAGAGAAAGGCAGGAAAATAGAGGTGAGGAGGGCACAAGCTGCTTTAACATTTCTATTGGGCTCACTCAGCTCCTCCAAAAAACTCCTAGCAGTACGTTACCATGTGGGTTTTGCTCCTCCTTCAAGGAAAGGACTGCAATTAAGGTGAGGAAGAATTGATCTGATTTTAGCCAGCTTTCTCTAGCACACCAGCTTCAAATAATGTTTTAAAACTTCTGTGGAATAAGAACAACCACAGTTTAAACATTATTTCTTGGTACTTGAAGATTATCTCGCGCTCTTCCACCTTCGCAGGAAATTATCCGTATCCTGATCAGCATCAAAAGCCTCAGGCAGTATTGTCTGGGAAAGATGCAGTGGCCTCTAACATTAATTTTGATGCATAATTTATTTTCAGACTCACACAGAAGAATCTAGTATAGAAGACAATTCAGGGAATTCCAGTGAGCATGGTCTTGTAAACTAGGAATGTGTGAGCATAAAGGCCTTATGTCTTATTTCTACTGCCAGTGTCTGACACAGCACTGGCTGAGCAACTCGGTGTGACTGTGGTCTGGGCTCAAGGCATCAATTCTAGACATGCTAAAGGAGTGAATTTTAGACATGCCAAAACTTGACTCAAGCACTACCCACTTCAAGAAAGCAACCCAGTGAATGGCACCAATTCACCATTTCAACCAAACTGTCAGATGAAGGAATGGAGGAGAAGAGAAAAAGCTTAACAAACTTCATGCCTTTTTCTCATCCATTTCAGTTAGAACTGCCTCACTAACTTAAATTAGAAGCAAAGAGGGACTCTGGCAACCAGAAAGGAATAGTGCAAGGCACCATAGGTTACTGATGACGGCAGTGCTGAAAAGGCACATTAGACTAGCTGACCATGCTCAGAAAATGCCTTTGTGGAGCTTGCCAGATTGTTTTGCATGTTTTGGTTGTTGTGTATGAGATTTAGATCTCCTAACCCACATGCATTTTATATTTCTACAAGTTGGCACCAAGCCTCTTTCTTGCTCTGTGACCTCTCATGCTAATTTCACCTGTCAAAAAGGCCCTCAGGAAGGAGGCAGTGATGCTCTACAGCTGAAAGCAGCTGGGTTGGAAGGTGTACATTCTTCAGCTGCAGCCTCATAGAATCATGTGCTCATATCCTTCCATCCCAGAACCAAGCCCATGGAGACAAGTGCTAAGCAGCCTTCATCCTCACTGCTGGAGCACAAAGGGACTACAGCAGGAGAACTGACATCACAGATGCATTTTAACCAGAGAGCCACAATCCTATGTTCTTATTTCCTTCGCCTTATGTTTCTGGGCTCATATGATTAACTATCATCCAGTGTTCCAAACTAAAAGCAAATGGAAGGTATAACCACCGTAACTGATGGACTAGTGTTGTTGGAAGTTCTGCTTAATTTACTAACTCCATTCTTTTATTCCCCTGCTGAAAACAATATGCTAATTCACTCAACCACGTCGGGCCTGTAGTGTTGTGATCCAGATGGAAGAGGATCTCAAGAGTGTTCCACCGTCTTGTGAATTATTTAGGCCCAATTTCTTCATGAAACCACAAAAGTTTATATCAGAGATACTATATATAATGGACCTGAACTGATGTCACATTTTCCCGTGATGTAAATAGGGATGGATGCTCTGGATATACACCCCTGTATTATAATTTCTGTCACACTTCAACTGTTTCTCATTCATGCAACATACTGAACATACTGAGCAACTCTGTTTACTTATGATGTTTAAACTCAGTAAAATAGTCTTCAGCAGGTGCAGCTGTCGTAATTCATTAATGGATGATTTATAGCAGATCTGTGAATGGAAAATTAAATCTTTTTACTATTTCTGTCCAGTTAGGAAGATTTCTTTATTCAGGTAGTAAAGAACTCTGATTGGAGCACAGGTATCAAGAAGTCCTCATTACAAAATCAGTGCAATTTGGGTGAATGACACATTGCTAGCGGAGGGTGAAGAACCCAGATCTGCTGCACAGTACAAGGCATACTGGACTAAATTTGTTTCTCCCGGGGTGAAATTTTGCCTCCAGTTACATCTATACAATGCTATTAATTTAGATCAGTCCAGTAGTCCAGTAGTCTTGTGCTAGCTGTTCAGGAGCCTGTTAGTGTGAAAAACCTACAGGGCAATAGGAGAGACAGAGAAAGCCATGCAAACTTTCCCCATAACAAAGGAAGACGTCTGGGAAGAAAACCTCCCTATGTTGCTGGTTTTATCTTTACAAAGAAATTTCCAGTTCTCAAATTCCACAAGGCTGGAAGCAAGCTGGTAACTATACCACTACCTGAACACCTTACTCAAAACCTTACTATGATGAGGAAAATCCACCTACCAGTATTGTTCACCTGTACACTAGCAGGTTCTGACCCTCAGTATGAGCAGCAGAAATTTGAAGGCATATCAGAAATTTTTGAGTGCTTTCGTCCAGAACACTGGCAAGACAATGAAGAGCAGTAAAAGAATGACTGCTGGACTTGCAAATGTTTTTCTGTCTTTTAACTACCCATTTCATTCACTGAGGAGGAAGTTACAGAATCTTTTTGGCCCCATGAATGCAGTACTATGACACTGGAAAGATTTTTTTTTTTTTAAGTGAGCATTAGAGACCCACATTTGAGAGAGCATCTTACAAGAAAAATGTATCTTTCAACCATGACTTGAAGGCAAGTTATGATTGGGAGCAATTGGAGCTGGTCATATCACAAGCTGCTGTAACTATGTGCCATTCTGCATTCTGTCCTCAGGCAGCCATAGCAGTAGGGAGGCATGGTACAGCTTTTTATTTATCCTAACCTGCTTTGTTGTTTTCTGTAGCACAGAGATCATTAAGAAAGAAGTTTTTCAGATACAGAAAAACATAACCCAAATTTTTAATGACCTCTCTATCTCAGTTCCCCACTTCATACACAGCTAATTATTTTTCACTTGCAGATTTCCTGGGCCTTTCTCCATTCTGGTCAGTCAAGAAAAATCTAAGAGCTGCTAATAAAAGGTGACCACTCATCTAAATATCCTGGCACCTGGGGACAAGATGTACTATGCATCCAACCTTTTTCTGCTCTTAACCTTTGAAAGTTTCGAAGACAGTGGAACAGAGGGGGCATCTCCTCTAAAATCAGACTTTCTTGTTTGGATTTGGATTCGGATTCCAAATCAAGGCAGGAAGAACAGAAGCAACTACTGGGATTTCCGAGCTGCACCTGGCTATGCCTCCTTCGGCATTCATTCCATTCACTGTAATGAAGAGGACAGAACATGAGACAGAGGAGGCTTTTTCAAAGCAGAGGGGAATTTTGCAAACATTTGGGGGAATAAATGTAAGTCAGAAGCATTATAACTCTATCAGTAATGTGTTATACTTGAAAGGGCCTGGGTGTATCTATCACTTAGCAAGTTACAGTCTCTTTTAGGGGGGTTTCTGGATATAAAACTCTTACCTGATTTGATGGACCAGTGCTTTCAAGCTAGTCAGCACCTGCTCTCAAACTTGATATACTCTCTAACTGTTTTAAGTGAAGCCAAAGGATCAAAACTTAATTAGCAGTGAAATACTTATACTGATCATTTTGCTCCAGATCTCCTGAGGGACACAGATTTGTCTCTATCTGGAATCCCCACCCTACCCTCAGATGCTTGTTAGGAGGTTTGTGTTTTGTCATTTGGCAGACACTTACCTGCCGCGCATGCTGCGGTGGAAGAATGCTTTTGGCAGCAGAGGCTGTGTGGCTCTGGGAGCCGGGGAAGCAAGTTGTAGCAGCTTCATCTCTTATGAGTGCTCCAGCTCTGCCAAACCAAACAAGACAAGGTGACATGCCTCTCTTGCTGCTCCTCAGTAGACAGACTCATTAGTTATCTATTGGTCCCATGAGAGGGTTTGTTGGTATTTTTTTTCTTTCCTGCAGGGATAACAGTCATTCAGGTGTAAGACTTCAATTAAAAGGCTTTCCTTCTCTGGCAGCCACAGCAGTGAAAGTCACACCACAGCTTAGGAAAAGAGTTTTACTTCCAGCAGGAGCACAGAGGTGAATGTGTGCCCATTACCAGTGGGATTTTCACAGGTGGTATCAGATGCCCAGTTCAGTCTCTCACAAGGCCTGAGCAAACTCTTTAGCATCTCAAGCAATACAAAGGTACAAAGTATTGTTATGAATGAATGACACTGGCGAGAATTCAGGCCATAAGGGTCTTAACACCTCTGCTGGACAGAATCTGTTATTAACAGAAAGAACAAAACAAACTCAATCACATATAACAGCTGGGCCCTGATGTCTTGCTCACTTGCTGTGGCAATGACTCTTTTTTTTTTTGGTCACTTAGATAACAAAGCTAACCTTGTCATTCCCTTAATTTTTGCAAACCCCTAAACACATCTGTCTAAATATTCATGACCTAGAGGGGAAAAATAATATATTTAAAATACAAAATGGGTGCCAAATCTAACTCATCAGTCTCTGCTGGGATTCCTGAGAGTCTTGGGTGGTGGGACCTCAAGCAGTTTATTTTGGCATCATTCTCAGTGAAGGAACCTTTTGATGGCAGTGATTCTGGAAGGGTCCTATGCTTTGAAAAGAAAGCAGGGTAAGCATGAATGTGAGAACAGAGGAAAGCCTTATCTTGCAAAACCAGCAAAAAAAGTGATAAAATCCATCTGACTTTTAGTGATTTTCATTGAAGAGGAGTAAGAAGGAAAGAAAAGGAATAAAACACAGTTTAAAGTTGTGAGCAAGTCCTTCTCATCTAGGTAATCCATTTCACTACACAGGATTGCCCTTACCACAATATAGGTGCTTTGTTCTTCTTTCCCTTCTGTCTCCAGATGGAAAGAAACTGTCCCAACCTATTGGTACTACCTTTGAGACATTTTTCTTTGACTAAAAATGTTTCCACCATTGCTAATATCATGCTACTTGCATTGCCTCTTGCAGTGTATCTCTGACCCAGAATTCAGCTCCAGAAACAAGGGAGATAAAGAAAAATGTTCCTGAGGAAAGCTAATTTACCTTTTGTCTTCTATATTTATTTTATAGCCCTAACACTTTTTAGTATACAGTCTGATCTGACAAAAGGGCCTAAGGTCTTACAGTTCAATTTTCCTTTCTCAAGCATACAAACACCAAGTAATCAAGGTAGCTATCAGTTATTATTTTTTCAAGTTGTAGTTGTGATTAGGATGTCACGAAAAGAACCAGACAGAAGGTTTTTTGGCTAACTGTGCTCTCTTATCTTCCTGCTGCTGTTTTTTACATTAGGCCAATATTTTGCTGTTGCTAGATTTGTAAGTCTTCCAAAGCAGCTGGAGAGATGTCACTCAGGCATTAGACTGGACTGTGGCAGAGCTGGGTACCCTTCTCTGTCTTTGCCTGGACATTGTATGAGTCCATGCCTGCCAAGTATTAACCTACTTGCCAGGTTGTCTGCCTGGGGTCAGGTAGTCTCTTCTGCTCACTTTGCTATATTTTACATAGAATAAATCACTCACTAGGGCTTAGTGCGCAAAATAACTTTATCACTAAATGGTTAGATGAGCCATGGGGGAAGCAGAAAAGGATTGCAGTCCCTTCTTCAGGAGACATTTAAAATCTTAAGTAGTCAGTGTAACACAGCCTGGAGCACAGATCTCATTTCTCCTAGGTGAGTGCACTAAGCCATAAAATTATTGTCCCCATAGCCTCCAAAATATTTCAAGTATTTTCCCAATAAAAGTAGAACAAGAGGAGTTAAGAACCTCTCTCATCCACCTAAATAAAGCCCTAATATCTGAGTGATATCAGTTCAAATGTCCTCAAGATGAGGAAGGAAAGTAATCCTGGCCTCCTACATACAGAATAAGTGCCCTAATCACTGAGTTCTTGGATGAAAGGGATTGTATCTACTTTACTATTTCCTCTCCTTAACAGTCCCATAAAACAAAATGTTATATGTGACACTGAATATTTTGACCTGAATGAGAAAAATCCATTCACAGCCTAGTGGGGGGGGGGAGAGGGGAGAGGAAATTTAGCTGTCTGAAGTTAAACTTCTGTTAAAACTTTCAGTTAAACTGATCTGATTTTCTTCTCTTGTTTTACCCATTGAGTTGCCAACACAACCTGTAATATCAGTGATTTACACAGGCATGGCCCACATCTTTCTTAACCAATGAGATGATTTAACTAAAACCTTCTGTAAACAATCTGTTTGAAAAGCCAACACTTTCCTGTGTGGAATATCCAGCCCTCCTCTCTTAGGGACTTCTGTTTGAACATGGGAATTGAAAAAAAAAGTAGCTCTTGATGGAATCTTGTCTTGTGTAGTCTCAGCTTGTAAGGAATTTTGTTTAATTAAATCGGCTATAAATATATGTATATAAATATGTACATACATGTGCATGTGCAGTTTGCTTTAAAAGAGAGAGATCAGATAGAGGAAACACCTGTTTTCCATTGCTGGAACAAGGTTGTCACTATAGTACAGTCCTCGTATGGATTGCTTGCATGTGGTTCACCAGGCAACTAGGTTAAACCCCCATCCCATCAGCCAGCTGGACTTGTACCGTGTTCAAGTACTCTGTGTCCAGCATTTCCACTGTCATGTTGGGAAAAATGGAAGTTTCTCCTTGAGAGGCATGGGTTACCCCTTCACATTTTCTCTTATTTTTGGCATCTGCATCATGGCCCTTCATCTGCTCCTGTTGTTCAGATACCTACCTGGGATCTATCTCAATTATTCTCTGCTCCATACCTATCCAGAAGATGCTGAACTCCTCAGCCCCCACTTCTAGGTTCAGCCACTGGAATGGCATCTTCAAAAAGCTCATTATTTATTCATAACTAGGCCAAAAGCTCTTGCTCTAAGTATTGACAATGTCCAGAATTTCTGGACTTGGGTACTAAAACTCGCTGAAAACATTCTCAGTTATTAATCCAGGCAGGAAGAGGGTCTGGAACAATCAGTTCCAGGACAATCACATGGGAAAAATTGTATTTTTATGGCCAGTTAGATTGTCCTCCAGCTCTTCTAGGAGTAGAGAGAATCTGGAAAGTCCTGAAAAATCCATGTCCTTTCCCAGAAACAAAGGAGGGTTTCTGGAAGAAGACTGGTTTTTTTCTTGCTTGTCCTTGTCCTTTTTTTCCATTTGTCCTTGGATAGCCATAACTAAAAGCACTTAGTTACTCAGCACTTAAACAAAACAATTGGCCATAGTTTATAACCACTAAAAAGACAGAACTCAAGTTTGCTGGAAATTGAACTTTCATTCAAAACTCTTTCATATTTTAAATGGTGGAAGGAGTAAAACTAAAGTGTTTCCAGTCCTTTCAGGAAGGTTGGAGCTCCAGGCAGAGACCTGGTATCCCCAGGGACAGACTGGTGGGAATCTGGGATGCCAGACTAGAAGGAGCACCAACAAGACTTCCTCCTCATCTGTCAATGAATTCAGTGGGTTCCTGAAAAACTGTTTAATTTCATCCAGCCAATCCCTCCTCACAGCAAAGTGTTAATAGATTGAATATTTGGGCTGAATTTTTGAGCCAGCCTTGCTTCCCAAATGCCCAATTCCATGTTTCTTCCATACCCCAGATGGGGTATACAGGACATTTTATGGGGCTGGTAGATGCATGTTACCAGTACCTTTTAATATCACAAAACAATACAGATGTGGTTCAAGGGGATGTAAGGTAGTTTGTGCACAGTGTATTTTGATGGCAGAAAAAATTAGAAATGTTTTTGCATACCTAGTCAATTTAATACATCTTTCCTGGAAGGAATTACCTTGCATTTAGCCAGAGACCCCAGTCAATATCTGTTTCATGCTGTGCTTAGCACAACAGATACACGTGTGTGCATGCAGATACAGACGTGGTGTGTAAACATAGCTGCAGACTCTGCCCTGAAGAGCCTACATTCTTTTGAAGCTTTTTACACCTTTCACCTTTACACCTATCACCTAACTCTCCCTCTTAGCATCCTGCTGACCTCTGCAAACTCACAAGAACCTGCTTCTTTACACCTGCTTGTTGTGATGATTTGTCCATTTAGGATGGCTGTCTTAGGCACAGATGATGTTGGCATGCTATAGACCTCAGCAAATGCAAAGACACTGGTAAGCTCACAGTGTTACCAAAGAGACCTTTGAAGCCTGCAGACAGGTTCTGCCGATCCACTTTTTACCAACCATAGCTCCCTGTGGCCTATCGTCATTCACCATTTAGGCCCATTCAGCAGCAGAACTAAAACACAGAGACAGTAAATCCCGCTGCAATCCTCTCCATATACAACACACTTTATTATAACAGAATAAGGGGTTCAGCTCTGCTGGACCAAATCAAGTTGGCCAGTGTTAAGTATCACATTTTAGATTCAAATCCCTGCTAAACCCTCTGCTTACACTCGTGGTTAACATTATTTTTATATCTGTCTTCAGAAATGAAAGACAGCAGCAGCTCACACATAGCAGCAACACCATCAGCAGCTTTTAAAGGCCAACTCCATAGATTAAAGGGTGATACACTGAGCACCAAAATCCCACCACCCCAGTGTCTACTGATTAGGTTGGGAGAAAAGCTGAGTGACAAACATGTTTCCAATCTGCCTAGCCCATGCAGCGAAATGGAGCAATCTGGTCTGAAAAGGGATTTAGACTTTTGTTGTGCACAAGGGGAGAAAAAGCTGATTTAAATCCATCAACAATGCTCTCCCTCTTGGTGATCTCAGAGATAAGGAACAGAGTCTGGACACAGTTCATATCCTACCTCTCACCAGGCCCCACACTTCCACTCAAAGACAAAAGCTGGCAGATGAGGGCAAACGATGCTGCCTTGCTATTGAGCCGCCTGCTCACATTAAAACATGTTGTACAATGCATGGAGCCTGCCCAGGGCATTTGATCTAGCAGTTTTTAAAGACAGAGAGAATCCCCAGCCCATAGAAAGAAAAATATGTGGCCTTTTAGTTAATCAAAACCATTGCTATTAATTAATATGTGTATAGCTCTGCATATGTAAAAAGGATCTTCACAGACAGAAAGGTCTTGCTCCAACCTGTTTACAGCCTACAAGAGACAGGCATTTACACCAGAGAATAACAGCCTGCAGCTGGTACAAGTGGGGCAGGCGAAGAAGAGACATGGGGGAAAAAAGAAAAAAAGGAAAAGGAAATAAGGTTTCTAAGAGAGAGCTATTAGATCCCCTTATAAAAAAGCAGATCACATGGTTTCCTTTATCCTGGTTATTTAATATATGCCATCCCTGTGCACTTCACTGTGACTGCCATAAGGAGTGAGCCATTACATTCTCTCTTTATCTCTTGTCATAAGGACTGAGAATGAGGTGATAACCCATTTTCCTGAAACCTCTCTCAGACCCTTGGGGGAAAAAAAGAAAAAAAAAAAAGAAAGAAATTTTGCCTTGTTTCATCCAAAAGAGATGAAAAGGTTAAAAAAACATACTGCTGGTTGCCTATAAGCAAATCCGCTCTTTGCTCACCTTTAATTGTACTAATTTTTTTAAATAGAAGTAAAATGACACAGCCATGCAAGGGTGCACATGGGGAAAGTCAATCTGTGCAAAAAGCAGAGGCTTGTTTTCTTGTGGCAGAAATGCAGATGGTGCCCTACGACAGTTGTGAATAACACCAACAAAATGGTTGCTGGAAAACAGCAGCAGCAGCAGTATCCATCACCTCCGCTACTCTGTGGATGCCCCTCGCAATAGGTGCTAGTGCAGAGCTTTCTCTTGCACAGTGATTAAAACAGACTTCAGCAAGCCCTTATTGCTACCATCTTTGGAGAGCAGTATTCAGATGCAGATTGCCTTAAATCCTATCAACCCATTCAGGCATCTGTATGCAAGTGTGTCTGCCTCTGCATGTGTGTATGCGTGCGTGTGTTTAGATGCATTTATACACATACACAATTCTCACTACACACACACCTTCTCTCCACCCTCTCATTCAAACAGAAGGAGCTAAAATTGTCAACGATGAGAATGTGTATTTTCCAGGCTACGCTGTCAGATGTTCATGTATGCATCTTATAAATATTTCATACCAAATATTTAACATTATTCCTTCCCCTATCGGATCAGCTTTGAAATGCTCCTCAAAGTGAATTCTCCCCTAACAATGGCTTGACGCAAAAGCCTTTTTTCTCTCTTAAGAAGAGGAGGCTGCACATGGTCTGCTACCATAGCAGCATGAATAGTTCTTATTTAATGGAAAATAAAAGATACTTTACATTAATTCAGTGGGGGATGGAAAGCTGGGCACATGCATACCTTTGTGCTTCAAACATGGAGGAGCATCATACCTTGACCTCCCCTATCCTGGTCCCATGATTATTACCCAGCTTGCATTAGAACCGTAATGGGAAGTGACAAGTTTATGTAAATGATCCACACAAGGATTTTGCTCTTGTAAAACAGAGCAGTTACTCTGGGCTTTCTAATTATTTCATGCCTTGTGGTTCTGTGATGGGGCAGAGATGACGATTACTTGAAAAGTATATTGTGATTGACAAGCCACTGTCCCCCTGGAACTCATTAAGGCCTATGCTTTGCAAGAGGGGGTAGAAAACCCTACCAGGCACACCATGCACACACACACCCTCACCCCAGCATTGGCTGTTCTTTCAGATCATTTGTTGGGATTTTTGCACTAGTAGAGAAAAGCATCATCTGCGTATATCTCAAACAAGTACCACCTCCCACCTGCAAGCTGACCAATTATCTTTTGCTTTCCATTTTTATTTTAAAATCTGTATGATTCACAGCAAAACACCATCAATCATGCAGCAGTTTTTGGATTTTAGCACACTGGACAGGAAATTTACTTGTTCCACAGTACACTGGTCAACAGAACAGGGAGCTGAGAGTGGCTGGGGTAGGGGTCAAGGGCCATCACAAAAGCTGCCGGAGGTGCATTTCTGCTGCTATGTGATTTGTGACAAGTGCCTTCCAGCATGTATGAAGGGGCCATTCTGCTTCCATTACATGACCTCTTTTCCTTCCTTTCTTAAATGATTTTTCTGGCCTCCAAACTTGCAAACAAAATGATGATTTGGCAAAAGTAGAGCCCCTGTCTTTTGCAGCATACACCACCCTCCAACCTTGGAGAGGGGAAAAAATCCTATTGAGGCAGCTGCATTAATGTTTCCCATTGTAGAAGTGGTTTTGAATTCTGCTGCTGGCTTGGGATGTTACACAGTTTAGCATAAAATCAATTCATTGTTAACTCCGTTGTGGTTGGATCTTATGGGCATGCAGCATTTCTTACTTTTAGTTACATTTGACTTATGACTGAAGTAAATCCTCTGGAGATACTTACAAAAGGCACATGGCCCGCTTCAATTCTTCCATTAGAAAACATTGGCACTTTGGTTACTTCAAGCTGTCTCAATCTTTGCAAACAATTGAAAAAAAATAAAAACCAAAGCACCAACCAGCTTTTTGGCTTTTCAGTTTCAATTTTGCCAGGAGCTGGTACTTAATTCACAACTTTTCCATCAACCTACTTGACTATGTCTGCAAGAATTCAGCATGTGAAATTTATGATTTTCCTATTACGTTCCTATCATTGCATTTAAATAACAGCAACCCGTCATCTCTAATGTTTTTGTTTTATACTACTAATTTATCAGTAGATTTTACAAAAAAATATCTGGGTCATGGATATTCAATAAACAGACCAAATCCTCAATATCCAACTCATCAAACTTAGGCCAAAATCTGTGTATCATTGATATTCGATCAGCATAAAGATAGAAATATGGGAAGAGTGAAAAGAGAGAAGAATAATATAAACAGCAAAAAAGGCGAAGAAGACATAGAAGTGTGTCAGCTACATCTTGGAGCAGTGAAAAAGTGAATATACCAGGGATTAGGGAGGGTTTTCAAGCACACTGAACATTGGCTTAATTTGTCACCATTGAGGTGGCTCCTACATTATGAGCCTTATAAGCACAGACATAAGTTAGTGCAAGGATTGTCAAACTCTGCCTTCTGAGTATGTGCAGTTTGCTAGCAGCTCAAGTGCGCTCTCAGGCTGAGGACGAATCACATGGCCAGCAACATTGCTCAGCCATCATGTAATTCCTGTACCAGTCCAAAATTACAGCTGTAGCAGGAAGCGATTTAGCAGGGAGGTCAGAGGCCAGTATTCCTAAGTTTCTGTGGCATGCAGTTTTATGTCCTCCTTTCCTGCTTGTGCATTTAGAGGCCCCAATCTCCTGCTGGTTAACTGTGCCCACTGCTTCCCCTTCCTTGGATCTCCAAGATACAGGCCTGATGGCTCTTAGCCACTTGAGAAATTTGGCATGCGGTTCATTGGGAGAATAAAGCTTATCCTTGTTCAGTGTGCTCACCTGGCGCACACCTTCATTGATTAAGACTTCCTGGGAATGACAGGAGGAACCTCATTTGACATGTCATCTGATTTGGAGGCCATCAGCTAGGAAATACATAGTTTTATATGTAAACTGAGCACATACAAACTGAGGGACTGTGTAGAACAGAACGGTCCACTAATCATTTAGCACCAGCACTTTTCTACTAAGCAAACTTAATCTTACCTCTGCTCAACCCATTCAAGTTAACACTCCAGCAATAGCTCACTCTCTCCTCGAGTGTCCTTCAGACTGAGCAGTGGACAGCTAGTGGGTTTTTATTGCAAAATTGTATAGCAACTGAGAATCTGTTACTTAAGCATCTTCAATGGCAGAAAATATATGGGCTGCAAGTAAGCATTCTGCTATGATTCCCATCCACAATTGGATTACAGGGTAGTTCTTAAATACCTATTCTGAGACCCAATCTGAAAACAGAGGACTCCCTGAAACCAAATCTTCTGCGAGTTTGGACCCTTCCGGCTCCAGGGGATAAGCAGACACTTCTGCAGTTTTATTGAGAACCTTTTGTCACTGCTGTAACCTAACCATTAGCCTCTGACCACAGAGGTGCAGAAAGAGTGATAAGCACTTACAACAGAAAATATTTTAATAGACGAGCACAGTAGTCACTTCTACAGACACTGTCAAAAACTTAACAGGTAGAAAAAGATCTTAACAACAGATTGGAGAAAGCATGTTCAATGAAATTCACCAAGCGATTTAGAAGAACAGGTAATTTACTGTGGAAAGGCATTGAAAGGGACTGGCCAAAATCAACTATAGTCATATTCAGTGTGTCTTTATTTTAATAGCCCAATTACTCTGATGAAGTTTAGTTATTATTTGGAAAATTGCAAGTAGTGATTACATAAGTAAAGACTGAGCTCTAGGAACTCTTGATCATGATCATGCAGCATTGGCCACAGCCACTAACTCTGTAGAAAACAGAACAGAGAAGAAACTAACACTTTATTCAGAAAACATCTTGGAGAGAAAGATTCAGAGGCTGAACCATTTGCTTCAGTGCTGGTGATAATCGGGCCTATTATGTTACACAGGAGAACTGTTTGTCAGTGAAGTGAAAAGCATAGCATAAGTGCTTACAGCCTGTACTTCACTGAGTCTGTATGATTATCTGTGGAAAAAGTTTAGATGGCTCAGTTCATATAACTACACTAGCACAAATATTTACATAAACTGTGCCTTTAAAATCATCTTAAAATCATCTCAGTTAAAATTCAAGCTAGCATACTTCTGGCATGTTTATCTAGTCTCAGTGGAAGTGTCTGGCCTTTACATTGCTTTATGTGGATAATGCAAACTGTTGTTAATGACATTTTAATTTAAATTCTGCTTACTTTGGAATGGAGCAAGTCATGCTGTGGAAGTCCCATATATGTCCTCAAACTGGTCAAGCCCCAAACCCTGCTTCTTACCAGAAAAAAGCACATGATTTTACTAAGTGCATCTGTACATGCATATGTACATATGCATGTATATATTCATATTATATAACTATTTTATATATTAAACTGCATATAGTACACAGGTGTTTAAAGTCTTTAGACCTGACTACTTCAAGTTATGCCACTTCGATGATCTCTCATGAATTGTGGAGCTTGGGGGTTTGTCTTCCTTTTTTAATATTTAAGCAGACTGGTTAGAAGCCTCTCCAAGCCATTTCTAGTTACAGTTTTTCTCATGTTTTCTGAAATCCAGAAATGAGAATCACAGTACACACAAAAAAACATCTGAAGAGAACAGAGCAAAATTTGATTTCAGCTGAGGAGGGCTGACCCCTCCAAAACCCACAGAGAACATGGCAGGAATGGGAGGCTGAGGTGGTCAGAGCTTCTGCCCCATGGAAGGCAGAGCTAAACTACTTCAGATTGCTCAAACCATCCACACAGCACCACCAGGGGACACAGGCAGAAGAGTTTTAAACTTGAACTATCCATTTAAATACATGATTAACAGCAGAGGCCACAGATAAATGCATTGGTAACCTAAACTCTACCGAAACATAAAACAACAAATCTGGTCAGCTTCATTTGCTGAAGTTCTGTGTGAAATGTAACTACATTCTGAAGGTCTCAGTAAAGAACACTCACAAAATACCAGTCTTAAGCACTTGGGAGCACAACAGGGACCGTCTCATTTCATCACAGAACTGAAATCATGCAAGGTTTCAAACCTAGCTGCAACTAAAACATTTGGATCTCAAATCCATAGCTGGCTTTTCTGCATCTCTGTCCTTTACCTTGCCGCCCTCCTGCTGTGAAATGTGCAATAATTGCACAGCAGATGACTTTTGTTTTCTAAGAATATGACATGGCCATTATTAATGTGGCCTGGTATTACTCTGTTTTCCTTTTCATCTTTATCAGACATCTATATCTCTCTCGGAGGTCTTGTTTACATAAAACAGTGCACTTGGATGCATGGTGCTTAATGAGTTTCTGTATAACAGAACGGAGTGAGTAAAGTACACTATGCTTTCTAATTATGAATCATTTGACTGTATTAAGAGAAAGAACTTCAGCAAATGGTGCCAAAAAGCTTCTTCCCAATCTTCTTTTTTTTTTTTTTTTAATTGCTATAAAAACAGCCATAAATTATGAGTTAGGACAATGTTGCTTTGGCTCCAAGCAGAAGCAGTAGGAAAATTGCTAAAAAGACCAGCCATAAATTATGAGTTAGGACAATGTTGCTTTGGCTCCAAGCAGAAGCAGTAGGAAGAGAAAAACCCCCGGCTGTGCTCATATTTCATGCTCCCTAAGCACTGAGTGGTTCCTTCCTACATCTACAAGGCTCTGGCAAGGATAGTATAATAAAGCTGGTCAAACTCTGGTTTCAGTGGGTCTGACTACACTGAGGATCCCAAGAGCATTTCCCAGCTTCAGATTCACTTTTTCCATCTAATACTGAGGAGCCTTGAGTGCATGCAGTCCATCCAACTCCTCCTGCTTTCTATCAAAAGAAAACCCAGGTGAGGAGGCAGCAATGGATTCATAGTGCTCTGGGCTGCAGCCCACCACAGAACTTGCTGGCCTCACAGGGACACCTGGGCAATTCATGACATTTTGATGGTCCTGGGAATTTTAATCCACACTCAAAAAACAGAGTTTGGTACAAGAGAAAGACATGCTCACTCCATAATCCCCCCACCTACCTGCATAGGGAGAGATACAGCATGGCTAGCTGGCTTTACACCCTTAGCAAACAGCAGCTTCCACAAAAAAAATATTTACCCCATTTGTCTAAGTTTTGCCAATCTGTCTATAAATGACTAAGTTCTTCCCATTAGTAAGGCAAACAGTCACAATGTTTGTTACTGCTGATTCCCTTGCATAGTGCAACCACAAACTGTTTTGTGCAAGCTGCCATGAAGCCCCAGCATAAAAGCATACCAGAGGCTGGAGGGGCATAAACAAAGTGCCATAGCACATGCACTTCAAGTCTACTCTGGGTCATCTCACTGGGCAAAAAACATCATGTTTCCTACAAAAGCTGCAGGAGCAGCAGGAAAACGGAGGGGATGAAGTTGCTTTGAAGTCACCTTTGTCTCCCTCCACCCTCCTTTCCCTTCCCCTACCCTGGGCTGCATCCCCCAGGAGAGCCAGCCTGGCTCTGCAGGATCTCTGATGGAGCCCAGCACAACTAGAGTGGCCAGGGGCATATATTTTTGTATATTTTGCAATACAGCAAAATGGATGTGTCAGATTAACCAAAATTGGCACCCTCAGCCCAGAAGACCAAATTGGATTTAACAGTGAATAAGAAAAGCGATATCATCCAGTAAATAATGGAAAGCCAACGTGCCTGAACCAGAAAATTATTTCAGAGTATTATGCTGATACTTACTTTGGGGTAATGGAAAACTCCCACTGCAAGTCAGCAATAAACTTTTTTTGTTATGAAAATAAAGTAGGAACATTCTCACATTTTGAATTTTTACATGACTGTTAGGTAAGATATTCCTTCCTCCAGGAAAATTTCATGTTAAGCCTTGGCTTGATATAAGAACAAGTTAGAT
Organism: Nestor notabilis; assembly: GCF_000696875.1. Lineage (NCBI taxonomy): Eukaryota > Metazoa > Chordata > Aves > Psittaciformes > Psittacidae > Nestor > Nestor notabilis. Next base: position 117,682 of record NW_009930865.1, read on the forward strand.
AAACTATCCAAACTTTCCATTTAACTCGAGGAGCATTATGCCCTTGTTAAGGGGTCAAGCTGTTGGACGCGTCATGTGTCATGCTGTGCGTACGGACTCTGAAGTAAAAGACGTCAAATATCAGAGCAAAACAGCATCAGCAACAGAGAAGGAGTTAACCCAGTCATCTGTTGCAGAAATAAAATCATAGAATGATAGAACGGTTTAGGTTGGAAGGGACTTTAATGATCATCTCATCCCAACCCCCCTACCATGGGCAGGGACACCTTCCACTAGACCAGGTTGCTTGAAGCCTTGTCCAGCCTGGTCTTGAACACTGACAGGGGTGAAGCACCCATTTCTCTGGGCAACAATGCTCAGTGTTTTAGGAAATCTCTTTGGATCCGTTTATAGGTGTAATTTGGCCAGGACATTGTTGATCCCAGGCTAGAGAGACATCTTTTATGGTAATTATTTTGGTTTATTTCTACAGGCATCATCTTTTTCAGATTAAACCACTAATTTTTTTAATTATAAAATGTCCAAGTTACTTCCCTGGCTGACGACTGATACATTTGCCAGCATCCACGATTACAAGGCACAGTACATGCTTGATGAAATAGAAACGTGTGCATAAAGAGAATTTCAGATAGTCACAAAACAACATTAAAAATTAATGCTATGCATGTGCTTTAAGAGACTGATCTTGCCTTGCAACTAAGAGTGTCAGCCCAGTGTAGACAATTCCTGGTACACTGAGTGAGGGACATAAAACTGCCAGTTTCCTCAACAAATACCATTTCAAGGGGTTGGAGCTTTCAAGAACATCAGTCCAAAAGTATGGAAGAGCAAAAGACTGTAACTGCTACAGAAAGTCTGAGCTAATGTAAGGAATACGGTAAAAAGAAGCAAAGCAACAGAGGGCTTAAGGGGGGGAAGGGAGAAAGAAATAGCCTTTCAGAAGTCAGAAGATTTTTCAAAAGCAAAAAGTAGAAAAGGAAACAAATAACAGTAAACAATTAAAAAATGGTCATTATTCTTTAACCTATAGAGATATTTTTGGTTGCTTACAGAGCAGGAGGAGGCAGGGTCCTTTTTTAGCTCATGGTTGAATTGGAAAGCAAATAGAATAGAAAATCCAAGTGTGTGGGTGCTTCAAGCGTTAGATTCAAACGCTCCTGAGCAGTGCACTGCAAAATTTCAATGCAGAGGAAAAAAAAAAGCAACAACTAGGCTTTCTAGTCAAATAGGATATTTATTTCTGCAGCGTACAGTCTGATTATTATGGATCTGCTCCCACAGGCTTCATGCAACTCCTTCCTTAAGACTATTTCCTATAGCTACATAATCCACAACGCTGTTCCACATAATAACAGGCTAATCATTGCCCTACTTTTAAAAACGCAAAAAGTTTTTGACATGCTGCTTAATGGTACTTCCCAAACAGCCCATAAACCTGTCCAGCAGATTCCTCCTCCATTTCTTTACTTGCTGTTATCTACCTTAGTATCTTGTCTTGTACAGTTCAATCTAGATTGCAATATCTTTGGGCCAGAGGCCATGTAAATCACCTGTGGCTCCACACAAATATTGAGTAACAGCAGAATCTGACTTTAGAGCCATAAAATTATTTCCAGACTTTATGTCCTTAAAGTCTCAAACTTTTAGGCATTCCTACATGGACAACGGAAAGGCAGTACTCCACAGGCTATCAAATAAGTGAGAATAAAATGTGAGGGGAAAGGGAAGTTTTTCAGAGCCTTCCTGAACATTTTCGCTACATTGCACAATTAAGTTTTCAAGCTATGAATCTAGGTTCCTGATCACACCGGTATATAGCAGTAACTCAGTTCCCAACTGCTTTTTGAAACTAAAGCTTTAAATCCTGCCTCTGTTGAAGTCAAAGATAATTTTGTACTGTCGCTACAGTGACATGAGCTTTCCATGAAGGGTTCCCACCATAAACTCTTGCCAGTAATGCCAGTCTTGATACTAATGTTCATGGACTGAATTTGGCACCTCTTTCACAGTTATTTTTTTACATCATTAGGCTTTACAGGAGGTCCACATTTATCTCATAAAATTATATGTTCCAATAAGTGCTAAAAGTCCAAATTTTACCTGTGTCTTCAAAAAGCTGTGGCAGGGCAAAGCAAAGGAAAAGCATTCTGAAGTGAGGAATGTGTAATCCAAGCAAGTATACAGTGAAAGTGTTCAGATCCTAAGGAGGAAGAAGGAAATTACATACAGTCCTGCATCACTATGTGATACCATAGTGCCCCATTGCATGAAATACAGTACAGGTAAACAGGAAGAGAAAAGAGAACTAATTCCATCTTGATCAGAACATTTGACTTGAGGAAAATAATACATTCTGGGACATCCAGGCACCACTTTTATCCATAAGGCAAGAAAAACTTGCTCTAGAAATTCAGAGGGCATAAAAGCACTAAAAGAAGTTACGAGGTATTCAGTCAGACTCATGGAGTGTGCAATAAGTTTTCCCTTTGGTCAGCTCTTTTCAAAAAATTTCCCCATCATGAAACAAAGGTAGCATTCAGGGATGTGTCCACCAGGCCAGGCCAGTATGCAATGGTTTCCTGCAGTTCTGGCATGAACCTAAGCCCACTGATCCTTTTGTATCAGCTTCACAGAGCTTCTGATCAGAATTTTATCATCTGCAAATGACATGTAAGGATGATGTGCAAGTCCAGAGGAGGGCCACGAGAATAAGGTGGCTGGAGCACCTCCCATATGAAGACAGGCTGAGAAAGTTGGGGCTGTTGAGCCTGAAGAAGAGAAGGCTGCATAGA
>NW_009930865.1:120676-146496 GCF_000696875.1 Nestor notabilis
TCCAAGGCCAGGTTGGACAGAGCCTCGGGCAACATGGTCTAGCGTGAGGTGTCCCTGCCTGTGGCAGGGGGGTTGGAACTAGATGATCGTAAGGTCCTTTCCAACCCTAACTATTGTATGATGAGGTTAGGAGTCCTGCCCCTAGCTTTTCTTACTGTGACTGAAGAGCAAAAGAGGGTCAGCAACCCACACCCTAAGTGCCAGTCACAGTACATGTACAATCATTGTTTTAAGTTGTCCTTGGGTTTTGAATTGGAAAGTCCAGATTTGGCTCTGATTTTTTTTTTTTTTTTTTTTTTTTGCCCCAGAAGTCACAGCTATTTAGATGTGGAGTTCAATTTGGTTTGAAGCCTATGTAAGGGAGGTTGGTCCTGGTACACCACAAATGCCTTGTGTCTCCCTTGAGAGAATCCCATCCTTCAGACCATCATAACTGTGAAGAGGGGAAGAAAACGGAGATAAGCAAGGCCAAATACCCCTTATTTTGCCCTGGGGGTTGTACATGTGCAAACTGCTCAGTCCTCGCTGTATGCTGCACCATGTCAAGATGGGAGACCAGTTTTCCATGACTTTACTGGCATGCCAGACACAAGCACTGAAGGCTAAGGTAATGACATGAGAACATGAATTGAGCAATTTACATTTTTCTGCTAGAACACAAGTAACTGTATCAATAATGTGTCTTCTAGGCTCAGCTCTTTGTTTAGGGTCTGATCCCATATAAAACATTTCTCATCAAAATGCATTTAGGTTTATCAGCACACACTGTATCAGTACAAACCAAGTAGTCTTCATATAATATGATGTTCAACTATTAACTTCCTTGCTGTGGGATGGAATTTCACCTCAAACACATTCAAGTGTTCCAGTATAAAAAGTGCTCTTGTTACCAATGAAATATGCAATAGTACCTCAGTAACATGTTATATGCTTGGGCTCTCCAGTTCAAGATATATGTGCATCTGTATTTGCCAGTTTATTTTAGTTCTTAGCATTTTGAAGTTGCTACGGGTATCTGGTTCATATGATAGTGCCCCTTAAACAGTGGCCACAGAACACACCTTGGATCCCCGGCATCTAGAAAAGGGTGCCTGTGAATGGTGCTCAAAAAGATGAGCTCTGACATTCAGCTCCACAATTCCTGCAAGTAACTGCAATTTTGATCTGCTCTGAAAAGCTGATATGGTGCCTGGCTGTCTCTTTGTTGTAAGAGGCTGGGAATTTCCTGCAAAGCATGTAATATGCTTGAGGCATCAAGTTTTTTACATTTATTTGCCAAAAAAAGGGTGTATTATTTGGCATTTTTCCATGGTGACTTAATTCAAGGACTATGAACAAGATGGAAATGGAAATGGAAAACACCTTTTAGTTACAAAATGCTACTTGCACACACTCTGAATCTTGATAGTTTAAGCCACAATAAGCACCATAAGAACCAAGATAAAACCCCAAAGAGATTGATAGCAGTTAACTATAAGCATCATTAAGCTAGGCACAGTAGAGCCCTTTAGAATTCGGTGACCAATGCAATGGGGACAGAGTGAGGAACTTGAGACACCCAAAAGTTCTGAAAGGGGCAGCTTTTTAAAAGTGTTTAGCTTTCCCCCCATACACACTTTCATCATACTCCTTTAAACAGACTCCACAGATATGGAGGCATTGTTATTACTAGCAATTTCAAGCAATGTTGTGGTCCTAACCTCAATTTATGTTTAACAGGCTTAAACATCACTAATTCAAATCTTATGTTACCTACCAGCATAACCCCAAGAATGCATCCAGTTCAGTACCAAGCCACCTGGCCCCAGCCAGGCCAAATACAAAAGACTCTGTCCTTAAAGCTTTTCAAAGCCCCATTTTTCTTTACCTTTTTAATTTTATAAGCTGGGAAAGTTTATTTCTCTCCTTCAGAAGGGCTACTCTTCCTAGACCACCAGAACAAATTGCTTCTGGTTTTTGCAGCATCCTTGAGGTTGAAATTGGGATATTTCACAGAAGGGTCTATGAATACAAACAAGATAAAGCTGAATTGATGATGTCCACCTGCAGCGATGAGACCATATAGCTATACATGATGTAAACCCAAACAGCAGGAAAATGCTAAACATCTTCACACTCATGGGACCTGCTTGCCTGTTCTTTCAGCTTCAGCCTTGTTCCTATGCTGCTGGTCACCTCATGGTCATAACCAGTTACTGGATTTACACAAAGTAACATTAATTTAACTAACCACTTCTATACAGAAGGGGTTTTGGCTTAGTTTTTTTTAAAAACCAAGAACCCTCTTGTCTCTTCCCACCTTGTTTCTCAAACTGTGATTGCCTGCAGTGGATGATGAAGCCTCGTATCTGCTCAAATCAGCTGTGTGGTCTGGAGAAACTTTCACAAAGTTTCATGTGTGAAACACCAAGCCTCAGTCAACAGTTGTGTCATGAGAGAGATACAATGCCAGCAGGGCAATCAGAAGCAGACGGTAATGAACTTATGGAAAGCCAGAATTTATCATGTGGTTATTGCTAGAATTTGTTTAAAAGTCATCTTTTAATGCAAATGTTGAGTGCAGATTTCTTTGAGATAATGTAGTTTAAGATTAAGAGTTCACATGTGGCAATAGCTAGACCGATCATTAGACACCAAACGAGGGAAGAGTGTCCTCAGACTTTCTACAAAGTAATATTCTCCCAGTTGCCTTTTGTGTTTAAATCCAAGTCTTGATATAAGACAAGCTAGAGTACCCGTTGTACAGACAAGCATTTCACAGCATAGATCACTATGCAGTTTTGTAGCAAAACGCTAGAAATTTTTAAATAAACTATTAAATTGTTGTTGTCATTGTCTTGACTTTCATTGTCTTGTATTTCATGCAGCCAGCTGATGTTCAAATGTGTTTTGTGATTTCAATCTTCTCCCTTAGGCTTACCCACAAAACTCTACCACATACTTATTCAGCAAATTAACTAAATTATTTCCTTCCCAAAGAAAAGCTTAGATCTTCATGGGGAAGGCTGATCGGTTTTGGCAGAAAAGTCCAGAATTATGGAGTCACTAACTGTAAATCAGCTACAACTACGGATCAAGGAAGTGCAGATTCAAAGAAGTCCACAGTGAGACAAATCTTGATTTTGTTTGTAATTTGTAACTTCACTGACATCATCTGAAGTATGATCACACTCTCAGATTTGCATGCCCACAATACACAGTTATACATATGCAACACAGAAAGGTTGTTTTCACCACAGCCAACCCACTTGGCCAGCTTCCTCCCTTTAATGTCTATTAAAGCTACAGATAAGCAGTATATATTTTAAAGAAAATACATGGTTTGTAATTTATTTAAGAAGCATTTGTAATGTACAAAAACCAGAACAGGGAAAATTCTCGCTCTACACATCAGTTTTGAGGGGCTGTATTTAAACAATAAGTAATCCTTCCTACAGCCATGAGATGCAGCACAAAAGTCATGGACAGCCTTGGAAGAGAGACTCTTTAATGGTCAGACATGGACATGCCAGCTGGTTGCCTGCCTTCCGGATAAGAAAGCTTTACATCTCTTATTTCCTAGGCACAACCTCAGTAGGATAACCTATTCTTAGTCCTATAGAAATAGCACTGACCCATACTGTCCCACAAGTCAAAGGTGCAGAGCCTCTGAAGCTACAGTCTCCTTTCCTCTGTAATCTCACTCCCCTTTTCCTCTGGCTGTAACAGCTCCAGGTAGGCCCTGTGGGACTTGAAGGCATCCAAGTGACTGAGTAGGGATTACCTTTCTTTTAGCAGCGACAGGAGAGCTACTTCACTGCCATCCATCCATCACACACAAGCAAGGGCAGAAGAGGGATGAGGATGCTGGGAATCAGAAAACCCATACAATCCCATACAGTGCTCATCTCAGTGTTGTTTCAGGAGCTCTTGGCTGCAGGCTTGTGCATTGACCATAAATTTCAGTGTCTATTGCTCTCCAAGCCCACACAACTCCTGGGTGGCCTTTTAGGCAAATGCAGGAGACTGGCCCCCACCACATATAACTATGGAGAGTTTGCATCGCAGGGCAGGCTGTTTGCACCAATGCTGGGGATGATGGAGGGCCTCCATTTCCTTCATTTGTAATGGAAGGATTTGAGCTGAATCCTGTCAAGTGCTTCCTGTCCTGCACACACCCTTGCCAAAAAGCCCTTTGGAGAATACAGAAAGAGGATTAATGCTAACAGCTATCTGCCTGTCATTTGAAAATCTCAAGCACTGCTTGCTGGATTTTCCTTGTGAATCTGTAATGCACAATACTATACCTGAAAGGAAACTTTGCAGGGAGTACACATGGCAAGCAACAAGATGGTGAATACCCTGCAGGACAGAAGTGCAGATCATAGCCTACATACCAGATGCACTGAAGACTTTTGGAGTAGGAAAGAGACATGTATTTGAAGCCATTTTGCCATCAAAGTAGGTTTACCCAATTTATTCCTTTCAGTCATGTGCTATAATTCATTCTGCTATGCATTTTAGAAACAGTCACCCTGGGACTGCATTCACTTAGCATAGTTAGCAACATAATGCTACCCAGGCAGTCCTCATTATTCAGCACCACAACTTAACTTGCAGAACTTGCGTAACAGACATTAAATTTCTTGGGCCAAACTAACAGCTTCATTGGTCAAGCCATAATGAAGGGTCCAATCTTAATCCCATAGGAACCTTCAATAGGAAAAATTTCTGATCCTCAGGAGTTTTGACTGTGTTTTACTCAAATAAAATAACCAGAGCATTGGCAGAGCCTTTGGAGATGCTGCATCTAATTCTTGGAACAAGACAGCAGAAAAACACACAAGGTGTAAAGAATTGATAAGATGACCAAGAGCTCACCAGCTGATCATGCACATTAGCCCTCTGCTCTCAAAGAATAAGGCCACCATCCAAAAAACCCTGTGGATTACTGACATTACAGGAGGTAAGGACACACATTTGCAGTGCCTTGGATTGGTTTCCTTTACTTGGCAAGGGGAGGACTGTAAGGACATTCATATTGACCTCTCTGAGGAGCACCCTAACAACTTAGATACTCCTTTGGCTCAAGACAATCCTCTACAAACTGTACTCAGCTGTACTCTTATCCACAACTTTCTTCCTTTCGTCATGCTCCTACCTCAACTTCCGCACATTCTCCAGCTGCCCTAAAGAAGCAGCCTTGCAAAACACAAAGCGAGCTGTGAAATGTGACTTCAGTCTCAGACCATGTGCCCTCTACTGATGATTCTCATTAGTCAGGCTGCCAAATACCCAACATCTACTTTCCCTTTGACATGCTTCTGCCCTGTTGTGGGTTAACCCTGGTAGGCAGCTGATGCCCACACAACCATTCCCTCACTTCTACAAACCCCAAGTGGAATGGGAGTGAGAATCAGAAAGGCGAGTGTGGAAAACATGGGTTGAGATAGTTTAATAGGCAAAGCAAAAGCTGCATACACAAGCAAAGCAAAATAAGGAGTTCACTCGCTACTTCCCATCAGTAGGCAAGTGTTTAGCCATCTCTAGGAAAGCACAGCTCCATCACACAAGTTATTTGGGAAGATGAACATCATAACTCTGAACATGCCCCCTTCTTCCTCCTTTCCCCCAGCTTTACATGCTGAGCACAATGTCATGTGGCAATGGATATCCCTTTGGTTAGCTGGGCTTGGCTGTCCCAGCTGTCTCCCCTCCCAGATTCTCACACACCCCCAGCCTGTTTGCTGGTGGGGCAGTGCAAGAAGCATAAAATGCCTTGACACTGCATAAGCACTGCAGAGCAGTGACTAACATTGGTGTGTTATCAACACTGTTTTGATCACAGATCTAGAACATAGCAGCCTACAAGCTTTTACAAATAAAATTAACTCTATCCCAGCCAGGCCTACTACACATCTTTTTCATAACCACAAAAGTAGCACTAGGATTTGTATTATACCAACAGTAACAATTCCCCTTCATCTTATTAAGGGGTATTTCAGTTGAGTTTTTTTCATTATTTTAAACCTAAAGAAATGCAAAAAAATAAGGCTTTTTTTTTCTTCTTCCTTTGGTCATGCTCTTTGAAAGCGGCAAGAAGGCCTGCAAGATACATGCTGAAGAGTGTTAAGCAGAATATGCATTGAAATATAGAAGTCATGAGCCACTGAGATTCAGTGCTGCTCCTGTGCAATTAAAAACTATCTCTGGTTTTTGCAGGTTATACTTTATTTACTTACATGAATTTTAACAAAGAAATGCAAGAATTTTTACAAAATAAGCATTTCTACGAAGCTCAACACCAGCCACCATACACGTCAGAAAGAAGCACATGGATATATTTGTAAGACACTGCTGGAAGTAGATGTTGTATAATGTATTTAAAATGGGTATGGGGAAAAATTGTCTCAGCCTTAACTATGAAAAAAAAATTAAAAAAAATGGGAAAAAAAAAAAAAGAGAGAAAAGGACTATTCCAACTGTTTCTCTGAACAAAAACAAAAAACAACAAACAAACAAAAAAACAAAACCCTTCAGAGTAGAGAAACTGGCTGGGCTTATAGCTATGAAGGCCAGCATTCCCCGCCAGCCCCAGGCCGGCAGGCTTTTACTCTTTAATGGCTTCATGCCCTCTAATTAAGGTTTCCAAGTACAATCCCTTTGAACAAATGTTTACATTTGTCTTGTTAATTCCCATTACTTAATAATCAGAGGCCCCTGCAGTTACCTCAACAGGGGAAGATGAACCAAAGACATGATCATATCAGGGGTTTTGACATTTAAATACCAGATTTGCGCAAACATAACAAAAGTGAACACCTGCAGATGCAAAAAGTGGATGAGCAAAACTGACAACATGCATTTAAGCTCCAAGTAAAAGTCTGAAAACACAGCTTGTGGGATTATAAACTAAGGTATGACAAGATAGTCTCATATAACATCTTGGTTAGTGCTTTTTAAAAATATCTTTCCCAAATGCCTCTTTAAAAACAAAGTTACCCAGAAAAGCAGGAAAGTTATCTTTTCCATATGACAGATCTGACTCAGTCATTTCCTGTCCATGCTGCTCTCCTTTGGGCAAGTCATTAAATCTCATTTGGACTATATTTAGTCAAATAAATGGGGGCAATAGCACTTCCTCATGTCACCAGAGTGCTGTAAATGAGCAGGCCCTTTAATAGATGTGAGCCAGTCAAAGCTGGGTTTAGGAAACTACAGAAGCACCTGGACATCTGAGATAGAGGCAGGAAAGTCAGGCAGATTAGAAAAGCCAGTCAGGGAAAGACCTCCTTATTCTAAATGATTTTTCTCTCTTGAGAGGGCATTGAAAGCTCTGCCTCTAAGAAAGAGAGCATAGAGCTGCAGAAAAACATAGGTGTGTGGGAATCAGTTACATTGGTTTGCTGAATTTCTCATTTGTGGATTCTTGTGATGCTAGGAGACATCAATATTGTTGTTTTGCCTCCTTTGAAAAAGAAAACCAAACCCAAAAGCAAAAGATAAAAGCAGAGAGGGGAAAGACAAAAGAAGCTAAAGGGGATGGAAAATGTGTTATTTCATGCAAGAGTTGAGGGTATGGAAGTTTACTGGAGACATAAAATGACTTTATCGGAGGGCTCTATCACAGCAGATGTGGTAACCACCAGTTCAACTGAGGGCTAGCAGACTAAAGTATGCAGTGCTAGAACCAGCTGTCATCCTTTCCAGGACAAGACTCACAGCCTTCCACTTAAGCAGAGCAAGGGTCAAAGCTCTTCCCCACAGTAGGCATATCTTTACTGCAAGTCTACTAGATAGGGCCAAGCTACACTTTTTTCTTCAAAATCATGATGCCCACTTGTAACTTAACTTGTAATGGACATTTTTATATTTTTTTTACCTCTATCTTATATATCACATAGCTGCCTAGAGCAACATTTTACAGACAGATATAAAATCTAGGTAATGAAGGTTTATTGTAAAAACGCTGACACAGCTGTTACAAGCATGGGACAAACTGGCACCACTATAATTAAGTAGACATTTAAATGGGCAGTTGTTTGTTTGATAGAATGAGCATTCAAATGCACAACATCTAAGCCATTTCTTTGCACCTCACGGAACCACCCTATCCAGGCAGACAGCTTTCACAAATAAATGAGTGCAGCAATTACTTTTTGCAGTAGCAAAAAGGAAATAGTGGAATTCTTACATTCTCCTCACACACTTTGTGGCAGGAGCCACATGCTCATCTTTGTTAGACTCACCCCAACAAAATGACTGTGTGTCCTTGGCACACAAGATTTAATGAGTCCTTTCTCTAATGGCAACCTATGTCGTAACTGTGGGAACCTACACCTCTACCTGATTCTCTTTCTCTCCAAGGGGCCTGCTTATGTCTTCTCAGGGCAGTATTTCATGATTTCTGCTGCAATGCCCATGCTAGCTTAACTGCTCCTGCCTTGCCAGCTATAACATACTAGCAGTAATACCAAACCACTTCAGATCCAAGCACATGGAGATCAAGGTGGGCTGTACAGGTCTGCCAAGAAATCAGGCTCTTCTATGCACAGCAGGAGCCACATCTCCAAAGCTCCTGGAATATCAGCCAAGTGGCTCACAGCCCAGTGCTGCCAGCATAGGGAACATAGATTATGCTGATGTACTTGTCATACTGGGTGGAAGTGCTCAATAAAGACTTTACTCTAATTCACTAGGTTCGATTCCCATTTCTTCCATCAGAATCAGACTGCAGTGTGTCAGTGATCAGCCTTAAGACAAAGCCATTGAGGTTTTTAGTGGTAGCTTTTTGAGGTGGAAGGTTTTAAAGCACAGAACCAACTATAAACAGCCATACGGACTGATTTTCTTATGGTTTGCTGGAAGATCCAAATGATACTTTGCTCTGCATAAACCCCTTTAGTTGTCTACTGAGTCGAAAAGCTAAGGCAGGAAAAAAGAAATTTGCTGGCCTGAAACGATGTCTTGCTTGACTTGTAATTTTTTGAGCCTTTTGATACAAAAAGTGAAGGAAAATATTTTAAATGATCTTGAAAGAAAACACAAGTCTTTTCACAGTGATTTTTTTTTTAACAACCAGAAGAGACAAAAAATAAACTCCTACAATGCTAATTGGCATCACTAAATTCCCATTTTAACACACACTACACAGTTTACCAGGCTCTGCAGGCAATGGCCAGTATGTTTGCTTCCTCCAGGCGCTAATATAGGTAAGCTCAGTTTCCTCAGACACCCATATTCAGCCTTTCACCAGATAGGTGCTCTAGGGATTCAAAAGCCAACCATCCCCTTTTCTTAAGATACTTTTGGTGTTTGGTTTTTGGTTTGTTTGGGGTTTTTTTCTAAATGCCAATTCTGCATTTGTTTGCTTGTTTTTTCTTGACAAGCTTTGCCTCTTGTTTTGGCATTGCCCTCTAGTACTCGAACTTTTGACAAGTAGCTTATCTTGCATCTTTTTCTCTCACCTATTTCTCTCCGTCCCCCTGTATTAAACAATATAATTATGCAGTAAACAGCTCAATAACCCAAGTCAGCATATGGTATTCATAAGTTCTTACTGTGCAGCTCTAAATCTGTCACAGCCTCCATTTAATGTCCTAAACTTTGGAAATGTTTAAACCATGTGGTAAAGACACAGCTTCAACAGCAGTAGAAAAACCATCCCTTCAGAGCTGAACAGTCATCCAACAGTCAGAGACTTCATATATGGACAAACTGTGAAGGTCATGCAGGAGACGGGATTCCTAATGTTTCAGTAAAGCACTGGGTCTACCAAATTCATGTAAATCAAATATTTCTGTGTGAATGCATTAAGTCTGCTCACAGCGCATAGGTGCAGCCACAAAGCACAACTGCTTCTGCTGGTAGGTCTGACCTCTCCAGTCCCCCTGGCCAGAGCATCTGGGCACAACTGCTGCAGAGCACAAAACAGATAGGTCAGCAAACATCTCCCATGACACAGCCTGCCCACCAGGCAACATGATCATGGGAGAAATCCTTCCTTTCCTTTCCGCATCAGCGATGAAGAAGGAGTATCCACAGTCCCCACCATAAGAATAATGCAAAACATTTTGTTATTGATCATTAGACAAAGGAATCTTCTCTTTAACATGGTCATTGATTCTGACAGCTAATTCAGTTGTATACAGAAAACAGCAAAAAGAGCAAACAAGAAAAACAAGAAGGCACAATCCACTCCTATGTTGTGCTTGGTGGTGCTCTGCAGGTTACACCGGGAGCTGCATTAGCATATGACCTACATTTTAAAATTAATTTTGTTCTCAAGTTAGGTGCTCAGGGTTTTTCACTCCTGCAGGCAATTGGTGCTATTGTATGTGTATTAATATATCAGCTCCACCATGTGTTTCCCCTCCCCTCCAGTGTTTGCAAGGAAGGTTTTAAGTAGCAGGGGGAGGATCTTCTCATAATCAAGGTCCATGCATTGCTGACTCTTCCATTCTGCACACTGCAACACTCATGTCAGCAAAGCAGTAGAAGCAACTGATGAGTGTTCACATGGGACTGCTCAAAGCTCCAAGGACAAAGAATAAATTGTATTAAAAATGGAGGAGGAGGAAGAAACTAAATGAGGAGGCAGAGCCAGTTAAGGTTTGCAAGAAGAAAAAAAAAAAAAAACTAAGAAAAAAAATCAAAAGTAGAAAAGGAAAAACAAGTTGATATGAGCTCGAGGAGGATTAGAAGAATGAAAGGTTTCTGCAAGTACCCCAAAGAGGTGAAGCACAGATTTGGAGACAAAGTTGATATAAATAATTAAAATTGCTAATATAATAAATGTCTTCTTGAAGTTGTCTAAAAAGAAGCAGAAATGTTGAATAAGTGAAGTAGTATTTGGTTTCTGTTCACTTATTTTACAGGCAAGGTTGCATATGGAAATATTGCAGGGTGGGATGACATTTATTTTAATGTGTTTGGGGAATTATGATAAGTAGACAATTAGAGAATCTCTGAGAAACACTTTAAAAGAGCACTTGGGAAGTGGGAAAGAATGTGGAGGAAAACAGATATTCCATGTTTTAAAATGTGAATAGTGTGAGTGATTATGGCAATTGTCACCCAATTACTAAGTAATTTCAGATACTGAAAAAAGACTTACAGGAATTAATATGGGGGACCAGCCCTCAGACAGCATCATACTCATTGTCAGTACCCAGTGGATCAGAACACTACAGTAGCTAATGCAAAGTGAAATAGGACACTTCCAAAAGAACTAAGTCTTTTAGCTGAAGAAGAAATCCCAGTTCCCTATCTGCTCCATCTAATGTATTTCATAGCACCTTGTAATATTTACATTACCTGTAACCAGTTTCAGAGAGTTCTTCAAAGTCTTCCTTTTCATTTGGAAGTGGTTTTGAGCAGAAGTTGTATGGTTAGAGTGCTTAATTCACTAGCCAAATGCAAGTAACCTCTAGTTTCCATCTGAACTAGCCCTTCAGCCCCTGGTGAGGTATTCTCAAGCAGGCAAGGGATGGCTTTGGCAATAACATTTTTAACTGCTGTATGCCTGGAGAACAGGGTTCTCACCTGGGACTTGTGATACTTGCTTGTATTCCCAGCAGTCCTGCTGCAATGAGGTCTTTTCACTTTTGTCTTCTCCTTGTGAACTAGACAGGGTTCAGTGAATTAAGAATAGCCCCATCTATGAAAACCTAAACAGAATAGGTAACGATGCTGTTTGCAGCCTTTTTCTCACAAAATTATTTAAGTCAAAGAAAGATGTTTTTATCTAACATTTACAAATTCACAATACAATTTTTTTTCTGAAGGTAGAACAGATTAAAATGTTGATGTCCAGTAGCATGAATGCTGAATTTAGTAACTAGCCTACATTCAAGGTAGACAATTTGTTGATACATACTGCCTCTGAGTCACATTTGTGAGGTATACATCTGGAAACCTTCCTCATCATGTGGTCAGATGCGTACTGCTTGCTTAGAGGTATTCACTGAATCCCACCTCAATCATTCGCCAGTCAGAAACAGAAAAGACTGTCATGCAACTCAAATCAGGCAACCTAATACAGATGTACATGCTCCATTGTATGAACCACATATGCTGCTAGTGTGAGCAACAGTATCATTTTGATCAAACAACAGAGCAGGTGCTCTTGCTTGTGTGACAGGAGGGAATTTGCACAGTTCTAAGTCTGGGGCAACAGAGACTAGATAAGCAGGACCAGGGGATGGCTCACCAGGGAGCTCTAACAAGTCATAGCCACCTCACAGGCACCAGAACGCTATCTTCAGTCTACACAATATTCTCTGCAAGTTGGGATGCCCTCTTGACCTACATGGTAGAATTGTTTCTCCATTCTTTTCTTGTCTTTTTTTCCCCAATAAAGCTTGAATAATCTCCATGTTTTCCACACCTCTCATGGGAACTGTGGGTACCCTTTAATTTTCTTTTTTTGGTTTGGATCACTCCCATTTTACAAGAAACTCCTTCCATAACCCCCCAGGATAAAAAGAAAAGCAAGGTTTAAAAGCAAATGGAAGATGACAGCTGCATCTTTAAAATCATAGAAACACTAATCTGTTAACTACAGTATCTCTGAATCACGAGTTCACTCATCAGAGCATACTATTTGTCCTTCTAGGTAGGAGAAATGCATTTTGAAAAGCTCCAGTGTGAGCCAGTGGTATTGTACTTATAGAAATAATTAAAATAGCTGTAATCACTACCAAGAAATGCTTAGAATTTAATTAAAGGCAAGGATTCTTTGTCAGTGTCTAACTAGAGCTCTCTATGGATGTGATTTTCAGAAGCACTGAAGTTTCAGAGGAAGTAAAGTAATTTTGGTCTTTTTCTTCACCAAGGTTCCAATTCACAAGAAAGGCTAGCAATATACAAGTGTATCTAGTTCTCAGAGGGATTTTAAAGTAAAATCCAGTCCCTTGTTCCAGAAATCAAACACACTGTATAACCCTTTTTACAGATGTGTACCAAAAACAGCGGTGGCTACAGAGGTGTCCTTCAGCAGTACTAGAGAAGATGCCTGCTAGCAGCTGGTGATGCTGGGTCACAGATGGTCAGCTGCTGTAAGCACCTAGTCCTGCAGAAGTGGGAAGATGAAGCTTGAGAAGCTCAACTCTGAAAACACTCCTTGAAAGGTTTAAAACAAATGCCTTTCTCTACTTTTAAATATCATGCTCAGCAACGCAAACCAAAATAAATAACACTCCAGCTCTCACCGTTATCATCGGTGGTGCTTGTCAAAAGATGATCAGTATCATTCATATATGGAAAACCAAACAAGCATTAAACAAATTCAAGCTTTAGGGCTCTCTTTTTTGCAAGATAACATCAGATATTAGCCACCATTTCTTGCCTCATCATATGCTGATCCCCTCAGTAATGAGGATTTTAATTACACAAATCTGTCTCTGGGTATTTTCTTGCATAACTACTAAAAGGCATGAGCATACTGAACTTGTGGCTACAGTAGAGATGTGCGTTATAGACAAAATCCAAATCGGGATAAGGTTTTCAAACTCTACAAAGTTTGGGTATGCCAAGATCCATGGTTTTATATTGGAGTGTTTAAAGATATGGTTTTGTGGCTTTCTTTTTACTCTGACCCTGAAAGAAGTGTGGGTAATTAGAGACAAGTGCATATATCTGCATATGCAGACATTTGCCAGCATTATATGAAAGCAGATATTTATGTTGGCAGTTTGCAAAATGCTGGCTCTTGCCTTTGAAAGCTTATTGCAGGGAAACCTGACGAAGGATCTGACCTGTGACCTTCAACTCCTAACAGGATAACTTCAAGCAGTTCAGAAGTCTGGTTACCTCTGATAAACACTCTCCAATTTGATTGTTTAATAACCTCCATCTGGTGAGCCTTCAGCTGAATCAGGCAACCCCTAGGGCTCAGGCCATCTCACAGGTTTCAGCATTTTCCCAGTCACTCCCCAATCCCAAGCAGCACCAAAAAGAGCCTGACACCATAAAGATAAAAGTTACAGATAAACCCTGTTGCAGGGGCAGCAGAGGCAGGAGTTTAATCCTTGTCCAAGCATAAAGATTTTGTAAATCTCTCTACAGAACCTATGTTCCTATCTCTTCAAGGTACACTTTTTTTTTTTTTACATTGATACATGGATAGCAGCTTAGTTTTTTAGGTTTAACTAAAATCAAAACTTGGCTTTGGGTATTGAGAGATGAAATTCCTTACCTGATATTTTCTCATCCTCACACAGGATGCGAAAACGTACCAACCATTTCACATACTGCCTCTGTGAAAACACTGTTCCCATGCTTCAGCACCAGTTAAAATGATGCTGCCAGAAAAGAAGCACCTGCTTGCTTCTTTTATTTGTATGCCATAGGTAGATGTTGTACTCTTATTTCCTTTCACATTAAGTATCCTGTTACCTTAATCTTTGCACAGGTTTAATTTACTAATGGGGTGGGGGGGTATGTGGAAATCAATATTTGCTAAGGCTAGAGCCAAAATGCTTTCAGTCCTCGAGATGGAGGAGGCTCACTAACATTCCACATGAGCAGCTGACAGTACCCTGTGCTAGGAAAAGCCTGAGACAGCTGGATTCTAAATGACCCAGTCCAGGAAAACATTGATGGGACACAAGCCTCAAGCCCCTCCCACCACATTAAAATTAGTTTGCAGTTTAACTTCTTTCTTATTAGCCAGCTTTTACTACTACTCAAAGACAATATAAAGATTAAATTAAGATCTTTAATAAGATAGTTAAACATTACCAAAACCCTGGAACTGAATTCAAATTAGAAGATAGGTTCAAGGGTTGTGTGAAGGAAGAGGCAGACAGTGACGTTTACTGGAGGTAAATATCCACAGAGGCAACCCAGAAACAGAGCTGGCCACCTTCCATTTGTGATACAGCTTGGTGAGCTTGGAAAGCAGCATGCTGTGGTATAGAAAAAACAGAAGTTCCCAAGATACCTTTTCTTTGTTATTTGAATTTTATATTTTTTAATATTTTATTAGCTTCATTAGTTCTCAAAGGTCCCATCTTTTTCATAAGTTCCACCAAAAAAAAAAAAAAAAAAAAAAAAAAAAAAAGAGGTTTTTCAGGTCTTAGTATCTTTAGGAGGGATGTTACAGATGTTCTAATGCCAAAATTCAAAAAAACTTGAAAGAGGTAGGCTTCTTGTCTCTAGGTATTCCGAGTCCCTCCTCTGAAGAGCCTGTATCTGCATTCACTACAGGGAGATTAAGCTTCTAATCAAAGCACTTCCGATGCCTGAAGCCAGATGATGCAAAGCCTCCCCACTCCAGTTCCCCTTAGTGTATCCCATGCACAGTGCTCTGCACGCCAACTTGGAAGGTCACAAGGAAGACCTTCAGTTCACATCCAAAGACACGACTTAGAACAACACTGAGCCCTTGCCAACTTAAATCTCTGAAGGCAAAGCAGAGGGGCTGTTGGAGATCATTCAAAGACAAAATTATAGGAAAAGTCTTTCACAGTAACAGTGCTGATGCAACTGCATCTTTCAGAACTGACTGAATGACACTTCCACTTCCATAATGCTAGAGCCAAGCAGTAAGCAACACAGGAAACAGCTCCCTGTTGTTGATGACTGTTCAGCCAACTCTTCTGCAGCAAAGCAGAGCTCATAAAAAAAGAAGATAGCCTTGAGTTGCTTTTAATTTGTATAATATACAGCTTGCCCTAGTTTATACACACTGCAGCATTAGACAATTAGACATGCTGAAGTATCATTATTCGCCTGACTCGCAACTGAGCATCCTCTGTCTCCACTCCCTTCTCTCCCCTGAGTGTGGACCATTATCCTCATTTTTGCAGCTCTGACAGAATAGCTGCCCCACAACTATAATTAGTCCACTGCTTGTTTGTTTTAATAGCTGTATTTTCTAAATCAAAAGTGGCATTCTTTTCTCAACAATCCTGATTCGCAAATTTTTGCCTAGGATATTTCTTTATTTTTCCTCTATTTTCACATCTTTATGGTGAAAGGAAAGGGCTTAATTGAAGTTAAGATTTCTAAACTTAACTCTGGAGCTTCTGGATATTATAGGATTATGACATTCCCATTTTCAAAAATTGCTAATCTTCACAGAAAGTGTCAAAAAGGAGAGGGGGGAAGGAGACGGTTGGAGAAAAACTATTTGCAGCTGTTTTATAAAGTAACTCTATTACAAGATTTACAACTTTTTCCCAATGCATAGAAACAATGCTTCCCCTATGAACTTGAGTAAAACTAATAATGGAAGGATAACCAACAGTAACGTATATGCAGCCAGATACTCGTAAAATATCTAACTGTTGATAAACTTTGCCACAAAGACAGCACATGTAAAATGCACACTGTGAAATATTGAGAGATGTAGTACATATGAAATACTTGAGGATGGGCATTGGAAAACATTTTTTACATTTTAAATTGGATGCTACTTTAAAGTTAGTATCCCATATTCATGCCAACAGATCAGGTCATGTCATCATATATTCCTATTTACTTACAATATCAGATAATGTTGGAGAGACTTAAAATTGCTTGCTGGGACTACTTTTTGTCTAAACCTACACTGCATTAGTTACCATTAATCCTGCTGTGTAGCTCCCAGATAGAAAAAAAAAAAAAAATAAAAAAAATAAAAAAGCCGCCTAAAAATGGTACTACTTTAACATCCATCATCTTGCTCCTTTCTAGCCCTAAGGAGTTCTTGTGTAATCACTTGGGAGGCTTAGAATATCTATCACTAATAGTAGAAATACCCTATTTTTAGATCTACACATTTCCAGCATACAGCTTCCTAAATCTAGTTTCAATTTACCCCTAAATATCTTTTTTTACATCAGGCATTTTAAGTATTTAGAAAGGCAGGTAGGAGAAAGAAGAAAATACTCTAAAAATTTCTTAGGTGGATACCTAAACTGTTTTCTGAAGATTTTCAAGTTCTGAGGACTTTATTGATGCAATGGCAGAAGTGAAACAAGTAAAAAAACAAACTATAAGTGTAATTTATCGCATGAAGGTTACCATGCCAAACACTGGAACTTATGGAACATTAAAACAGAGAAATACCTTACATCCTACAAATTTAATATCTTTTCCTATTTGTTGAATGGCATTAACTAGTAACTGCCTCACACTGGGGTGAAGATTATCTTTGTATGGCTTTTGAAGCAATCTGTATGTTAAGGTTCTATCACTTCTGAGGATCAGTATTTCTGAAACTGGACAGATATAAGTTTCCAAAAGCAAAAAATGTGAAGAGTAGTTCAGCACATCCAGTCCAGGCAGCTTCAAGTTCTGCTCAGGGTTCTTGCAAAAACTGCAGGACTAGATTAAACTGGGGATTTGGAGAGTTCAGAGCTTTCCTGTCTCAAGCTCATGCTTTCTGTACAGCTCAAGTGGTAGTATCTTCTCAAGCAAAAGCTGGTGAGTTTGCTGCAGCTAAGCTTAACAGTTCAGATTTCTCTACTCCATCCACTCAAGCAAGACACAGAAGTACTGGGAGCTGAAATCTGCAGGGATTTCTTCTCCAAACTGAAGAATTGTGTTGTTCTGAAGATCTATTTCATTTTTACTAACACTTGACCAGTAGAACAGCCATGTTTGAGCAGAGATACAGTCAGCAGGGGTATATTTTTCTCCAAGTAAAGCCATTAAAAAATTCAAACCATGGACTAAATTGATCAAACTCAAAAAAATGGAGTACTTAGTTAAAAGAACAAAAAAAAAACCAAAAAAAAAACCACAAAAACAAACAAAAAAAAGGGGTCAGTCAAGTGCATCACCATTTCAAGTACCCAAGAAGCATCAGGAGTTACATGGCAATCTCCTGTGCCGTTTCCAGTTTCTGGGAAACAACACATTTCTCAGCACAGTGCTGAGACTTGCAGCTTCAAGAGTAAGGAGTCAGATAGCCCCAGTGGGGAGCCTATGAGGCTCCCATTGCATCTCTGTTCTTATCTCTTCTATATGGACTTCCTGCAGCAGAAGGGAACAGGATATTCATCATTAGTCAGCCACCATCTGTAGCTAAAACATCAGATGGCAATGAAATGAGAGGGGAGTTACTATTCTCCTCCAACCCTATTTTTTCCAAGAAGATGGAGATGGCATTCAAGATATGAGATGAAAGAAGATGACCATGGTCAAGTAGAATTTTAGTCTGCAGATTCAGGTGGCCAAATGATGCCAAAGTTGGACAGTACTCAGGAATGCTCTAGACTGTGTCACTGAACACTCATGAGAGCCAAATATCAGAAAAAGCTGCATTTGTCTGCAACAATGGTCACTGATTGAGGCAAAAATATAATTTTTTTAATTGGTCACATCCCAGAATAAAAACATGCAGCAAGAAAGGAATACTACGCAAAAGAGAAAGAAACTAATAGCCCAAACTAAAACACTATTCAAAGTGCCACATGATGATCATCATAAAAAAAACCTGCTCTGGCCCAAGAAGTGCAGGTATTTTCTTTAAGGATCTTAGTAGCCAATTCATGAAACTTAGTTACCATCAGGGGTTAGTAACAGTTTAACCTTTGGGCTATTTCATATGTAAATTGTTTCAAAAAACAGACAGAAGAACAAAGCTAGACAAAAGAAAATCTGAACTTGTGTATTTTACAGCCCTTTTAGCTGAAGTAATATTATCTGTGGTTGCAACATAACTTGATGACTCTTGTGAACATGCACCAATGTTAACAGAACTCTTTAGCCCCCAAATGAACCAAATACCCAGTGGCTTGAGCCTTATATTGTTCCAGCAGTCTACTAGTGCTCAAGGAACTTAACCTGATTTGGATGGGCATTTTTCAAGTCTCAACCTCTAGCTGTTGGACAATAGGCCAGCCTTGTTTTTCAGATTAACAGACCTCCGAACATTTGTGCACACTCACTCACAGCCAGTGGAGCAGAGCAGCCATAGTAGCATGTTCACCAGACACAATGGGCTACTTCGCAAAAATGGAATGGCTCTCATTCATACAAAGATAATGAAAAGTATATTTGGAGGAACTGTGTAAACTCCAGGCTTACCCTGAATTGAGCAACTGAGAAGACTGCATTAACACAGACACAAGAAAGAACCTTCCAGAAAGCCAATGTATTCCTTTACACCTTTCCTATCTTTAAGTGTTATTCTTAGATCAGTTTAAAATATCCTAAGCTGTGTGTCCAGCACTTCCGAATTTAAACGATTTTATTAAGAGCTAAGTCTAGCATGCCTGTCCCACACTGCAGTGTAAACAAAGCTGGGGACAATGGCCTCTTCATATTCCTGTGAAGGAAGAAATTACTTAGGATGCTTTTAGGAATCCTTTTAGGAAAACTGAGTCTCACAGCAGTGGGGGTGAATGCCTCTGAAATGCTTGGCTTGCAGCCTTGCCCAAATTACAAGCCTCATATAAAATACTTCACTATCAGTTGAGATATCAGTGGGATCAGATATATATCCTAAGCCAGAGGTCAGGATAGTTCCTTCAGAGACAGGGCCTCTCAGCTCTAAACTTCACTACATCCTCTTAGCTTCAGGAAGGAAGACTGAGGGATGCCCTTAATTACCTTTCCTCCTCCTGCTTAAATCCAGCAGGCTGCTGGAAGGCTGCTGCTGTAGGTTTACATTTCCATCAGGAGGAACCTGTTGGCTTCCACAGCCCCATCTCTTGTACCAAACATAATGACCAAGATTCTGAAAGCAGCCCTCCTCTTACCACCTGCCTCACTGCTGCTCCACCACCACCAGTCCCTCCCTATAACCTGTGTACCTAAAAAAGTCCATTATAAACTGTAAAAACTGAGCTAACAAGAGCCCCACCCCCTAACCTGGGGGAAATACTATCTTTTCCTCCAGCCTGCTTCTGTTGCTCCCTTCTCTAAAAGGACAACTACTTTGGAGGCTGACTCAGGCCAGGGGACCTGCAGGTCTGCCCTCAGAGAATGTGATGCCCATACTTTCACAAGCAAACTGGATGGACACTTTCCTGCTTGTGCAGACATGCCAGCCTCCCAAGGTCTTTTGCTTCCATTCTCACAGGAGAGGAGGGATCAATCCCTACTTTTTACACTTGGGAGACTAAGCCACTGTGCTGTATTATTGAAAATAACTTCCCAACTGCATTAGCCATCACACTAATACGTTCCTGCGTTGGCACTCCAGAAAGCCTTCTGTGACCTTCCCTCAGAACACTCTGTGCCCCAGTGCTCTGCAGCCACCAGATAGCATTGATGTCCCCTAATGAGAACAAGCCCTTCCTTTTGCTGGCTGTGAGGCAAGCACTGTGACTCAGCAGAAGCTACTGTATGAATAAATGCAGTGGGCCAGATCCACCTTGACACAAGCAGCCCTTTGGCACATTCCTGGCGATGCCAGAGCGCCCTGATGTGATTTCAAGTGTGTTTTATGCATGCTTTAAGGTATTTTTGTGGTGCTAGGGAGATGTAAAGTAGCCTCAGAATAAATGGAATCAGGCCCAACAAGGACAGAAATGCTACAATGGCATTTCTGTGGGAACTTTCCCAAAAGTCATCTCCCACTGAAACTCTACTCTACACTCATGCTTGTTCTGCTGGTCACATGTGGCTCCCAGACCTTCTCAGCTCATCAGCCTCTGAACATATGTGATGGCGTCTCTGTGTGGTGGAAAAAAAAGGGAGAAAAGAAAAAAGGTTGCTCCGCTTCCAACTCCACAAAGGATATGAGCAAGCTGTGTATGCTTCTGCAGCCCATGTCAGTCAGTAAAATTAGATCCTTACAGCCCCCACCCTTGAAGGCATGTAATGAGCTACACATCAGGCTGTACAGGGCTCTGTTAGAGGTACGAGTGCAGCAGGAGAACGGTAAGAATGCTGGTTTGGTTCTGCCATTGCCAGGGTCTTTCTGGTAGCTGATCATCTTAAAGAGAGCAGCAATGAGGAGTCTGTGAGGGCTATGTGGAGATATAATGGGCACTTGTCAAATTATTGCAGCATAAATATATTTAGTGTTTTCTTTGTTATGACTTTCTGATAAGCTTTTAAGTAATACATAGGAATAAAATATCTGCACAATTATAGTCATGGCTTTGTTTTTCTTTCTTGATTTTGCTTGAGTTTGAAGATGAAAGCAAACAGTCCAAGGTTATCCTGAAGAGAATCTAGGTATGTGAAGTTCTTGTTAACTCTGCCTATAGGGAAAAATAGGCTGCTTCTCTTCGAATATTCAAAATAATGTTTCGTACCATAGTCAGTGCAATGAAATGAACAGATTGATCATTTAAGGGCAAGAGGGACTAATTTCTCCAAAGATTGCCAGTGCTATCTATCGTGTCTATGCTGAAGGTTATACTCACAAGCCTTTTACAGCACTGCTGCCATTCCATGCAAATTTCTTTGTTAACTGTGTATTAGAAATATTCACAGTGATCTTTTTAACCTCTGTCTGTGTCCCCAGTAAGAGAGAAATTGACTGAAAATGCAGAGACCAATGAGCACTCCTATGAAATTTAAACTGAGGATGCCCCAAAGATTATATCATTTTGGATATTTTACTTTTTTCCTTTATATTAAGTCAAGACCGTAAAAAAATAATATATAGATATATAAACAAACTAGGGAAAAGCCTCCTGAAAGGGTTAATTTTTTTTCCCCCTTACAGCTTCTCTAAGCGGAACTTATATTCTTAGTCTGACTTAAGGATATGGAATAGAAAGGCTGCCAACATCTGTTGTGGTCAGAGACAGATAAAAGCGTCTAATTCAGAGCTGGAAGAAACCATGTACAGCATTCTGTGTTGCATTACCCTTTCCATAAAAGCACGCAAAATAGTATTTGATAGTATGGAAGATAATGCTCACCTCAACTTCTTCACTGTAGAGACCAAGGAGGTTCACATGTATTCAGGTATCCTCATCACACTGAGACAGAGAGAACAAGCACAACATGAAACGTTTAACTTCTAACTGGGGAATTCCAAGCTGAGAATATTTCAGAAACACTGAACATATAATCACACTGCTATATAAAGGGAATGAATAAAGACAGGCAGGGCAATCTGTGAGCTTACAGGTATTGGGACCAATATTGATTTAGCCTGCCGTCCATGGAGAAAGTTGCACAGAACAGATTAGGATGCTAATTAACTTTCGATGTGGATTAGCCCAACCTCTGAAGGTACTCAGTGCAAGAATATCCACACAGACTTGAAGAAAAGGTAATGTGATTTACATTCACACCTTAATTCAGTTAAACATAGTTCATGTAGACAAAGCCTTCAAATCAGTGCAACCAGCAACTATTTCCAAGGAAGCAAATTGCATTATGATAGTATATAACAGGCATACAATCAAAACCAGTTCAAAATCCATGGACTGCAAAACTACTATGTCCATCTATATTTATTTCCATCAGGATTGATTTCACTATGGGAAGAGAACTTCAATATCTGAAGTGGATTTTGAATAACAGCTGTTTTACTACAGGAAGGGAGCATTTTACAGGCAGGCAGCTTAATCACATTACAAGTGAGACTGAAGTGACACCAAATGTTTAGTGTCTAAGTGTTCTTTTGGTGCATGCTCTGCTGTCCTTGTTCCAAGGAAGCACCCAGTGAAATCAGCAGAAACTCTGCCCAAGGAAGGACAGCCAGCCTGCCTCTTTTTTATTAAGCAAGAATTATACCTCACCCTTTTGTTTGCATCAGGAAGTAAGATGCAGACATGGAAGTAAAACTCCAACAGTGGGACCATGGCACGCACAGCTGCCAGGGTAGAGAAGAGAAATAGGCACAGGGACTTGGGCAGCTGCCCAGCTTCTGGGAAGGGTAGAGCTGGAAAAGCCCTGCCTTCATTTCTTCTCCTAGAAGGTGTCCCAGTCCTTACTCCAACAGATGACCAAGCTTAGCAGTATTTCTCTCTACCTTTTACACACTGATATGCCCCTAGAAGCACATCTCAGCTTTCTGCAGAGGTACAAAACATTATTGGCATAGAGCAACCAATCAAAACCTCACTTTAGAGGAATTCTCCTTTAGCTACCTCCATCCATTTTAAAATTTACTTTGCGCTTCTTGATCTTAATAGCCTGAAAAGCCTCACTGAGCATTTCTCACTTGATCTAGAACAGTCCAGCTGGAAGGGACTTACAACAGTCATCCAACTGCCTGACCACTTCAGGACTGACCAGAGTTCAAGCACATTATTACAAGCATTGTCCAAATGCTCCTTAAACACTGACAGGCTTGGGGCATCATCCACCTCTCTAGGAAGCCTGTTCCAGTGCCTGAACACCCTCTCTGTAAAGAAATTACTCCTATTGTCAAGTCTGAACCTCCCTGACACAGCTTTATCAGATTAGGAAGCACTGTTTTGCACCTGCACTGTATCAGTAATTAGGGATTCTTAATATAAAGACCAGTTTCTTCTCATACACTTATAATTGTGCATGCCTTTCATGAAACAGGTCTAAACTTAGAAGCTGGCTTTATGAACTCATCCCCTCATTGCCAAACTTTTAAATATTTTTTCTACTAAATAGCACACTTATGTATTAAGTATACAAAGAATTATTAAATCATATTTATTGAGGTTTTACCACTGTTAGAGACATATTTTGCAACATTAAAAGCCTCAAAAATATGTTTTCCAAATATGTTTTAAATTATTTACAAGTATTTATTTTGTCATACTGGGGTTTTTTTTCCAAATATAAATGTGTTTTGAATAACTGATCTTTACTTTAGATGCATGGAAATCAATTATTTAAAACATGTTTTGAGGTTTTAACAACTATATCATGTCTACCTCTTCCGTAATCTCAGGCTGCATATATCAAAATCAAGATGCATGCTGCCACTTAAAGACAACTTGCTATAGCTAAATGAAGTATCTGATACAGCTCTTAGATCCCACTGCATGTCTCCCTTTGTTAAATAATATGCCCAGGAGGCTAATAGCAGTCTTCGTGCAAAATGCGATCTAGTAGGATTTTGCCATCCAAAACCTGCCAGCCTCTAGATCTGTGTTTCTATGACTGCAATGGTAGCTCCCTGCAAGGGGACAGGGCAAGAAATAGGAGGCTTTAGTACACGACACAAGTTCATGTTCCACAGTCCAAAATAGACTTATCTGGAGCCAATTTACTGAGTGTAATTTATACCAGACCCTTGCTGGAATGACTTGCACTCTTGCGGCTCTTCAGATGTATATCCAATAGGGAGCTGTCACTCTGTATGAGTTTTAATACAGAGGTCCAAGTACAAAATCCAGTACCCAGAGACACCATGTGGCTTTGCAGCTCTCCTAGAGAGAAGCTGAGCCAACAGCTCAGCAGCTGGGATACACATATATGGAGTTGCCCTAATTTTGACAGGTATAATATGGGTTATTTTCTTGTTTAAGATTTGATAATATCCTTCAACAAATAATGACATCAAAGAGCTATAATGAAGTTTTCAGGCTAAGAAGTTTGGGGTTTTTAACTTAGCTATTTTTTCAGGACGACAAACCTGGTTCTTAGAGATGCTGAGTGCTGGCTACATTTATTGGAACAAACACATAAGGTTACAAATCTGCAAGGCCCTTGCGGCCTTTCCCAGTGTTTGAGCATGAAATTCAAAAGGCACTATTAGTAGTCTTTTGTATCTCTCTTGACCAGTTGATACATTACATGTGGATAACCTGAATCACAGTGCATGAAGCAGTAGTAGTCACCTAGGAATACCTGCTGTATGTGAAGGAAGTCAAACATTGAATATATGAGCTTTGGAAATTGTACACTGAAGGTATGTCTCCACTACACCCTGCAGTGCAGGCACCCAGCTTTCAACAAACCAGTTCCCATAGCAGAAGCAGCCCAGGCTAGGCAGCAGGCAACTTCCCTATAAACACTGGAAGACACCCACAATAAGCAGGATTTAACTAATTTTAGTGGAATTCTAGTGTCCAGAAGACCTTAACTAAAAAAGTAACATTCTTATTTTTAATTCCAATGGTATGAGTAGTTTTTGTGCAACCCACTGACAAATTTTCTGGATATCAATATACAGAAACAATATACTGTATCAATATACAGATTATATTCACCTGCAAGTATTCCTGAGACCATAACACCACTGCACTATGAAAAGGCAATTTTTAGCAGTCTCACACTACCTCTGTGTCCTCTTCAACAGGGAGATGGGGTACGGGAAGGCTAAGTCTGCATCACACTGGCAGTCAGTAAGGGAGCAGAGTAGTGGACGTAAACCTGCCGCATCCTGGGTCACCACCCTAGTTTCTAGAGCATCCTTTTAGCTTGAACAGAAGGAAGGAGATCCTTTGCACTGCAAGGCCAGCAGTTCCTGAACTGCAAAGCAAGACACCAAGCTTGCGAGGCAGTAGAAACTTCACCGAAATTAAAACAAGTAGATTTTCACTAGCTAAATACGTAAATGGCTTATGCCAGCAACACAGCAGGTTCTTAGTCATTCACTTTAATAGGCCCACTCCCCTCTGAGGAAGGACTAGAGATCTTTCTTGGATATTTTTTGCTAGGCAGCTGAAATTGTTACTGCATCAGGTATAGTAACAGTATTTAAGGCTTTCTTATTGCAAACCCTCAGCTACACGCAGCAGTCTCACCAACTTACTAGTGATAAGAAAGTTCTTTTAAACCCTCACAGCAGACAAAACAGAGCAGCAACCCCAACACCAGGAAAATGTAGTTACTGACTGCACAGGTGGTGCAGGCACGCAGCCCCACCAAAGCAGGGGACCCACAAGTGAAGAAGGGCAACAGCAATACCAGCATGGAGAACCCCAACCTCATGTGCCGCCTTGCTGGGGCTGGTGTGGTGGCCCAAGCATAGCCCACAACCAAAATTCAGGAAACTGAGATAGGGAAAG
>NW_009930865.1:146527-153508 GCF_000696875.1 Nestor notabilis
TCCTAGACAGCAACAGGCATCCCATCTCTCCATCACAACACAAACCATTGGACTTAAGCTCAAGTGCTTATTTATGAGGAAGCAGCACAGGAGCAGGGTTACCACCCTTACTTCAACATCTCACTAGCCAAGAGACAACCCATGGTTGCACACGCTGAAATGCTATTCTAAACCCAGAGGGATTTAAGATTAGAATTTATCTAGAGTTTTATGAAGGGGGGGGGGGGGGGGGGGGGGAGAAGAGAAAGACACCAAAAACCCCACCAGAGAAAGCCCTGAGGATACCAAGAGGGAAGGACAAGACTAAATTCATTATTATTTTAACAGCAGCCCATTCTTTCAAATTAGTTGATACTTCTGAAGGTTGTTTGAGTGGTAAAACTGCTTCTAGGTTATTAAGTTGGTGTATTTACTGTGAATAATATTTTGTGATTCAGCTGACAAATCTCTTATCTGTAACAATTTCCAGTTACTAGGTGTCATTTGCATGCTGCTTTATGTACGTAAGTTTTTATGGATTAGCTGTGTGCTTCCCAGCTTTGTAACAGCTTTCCAAGTGTCTTGCAAAAGCTGATTCAGCAGTAGAACACCATAGGCTACAGTAGCATCAAATACATCTTAGGCAATAGATATATACTTCAGCTTTATCCCTCACACTGCATCAGAGGTATGTAAACTATATGGAGCATCATCTTTATGAAAATAGCAGATATTGTTGCTCTTATAAGGCCACACATTAAAACATGAGTAATGGAGAACACACCTACAGCTTTCTCTGGACTGTCAACATTTTAAACAACTAAGAGGAACGTCTTTGCACTTTTTAGCCCCCGCATCCAGTGATTTTAAAACACTTTCTACAGTCTGTCTCCAACATCATCTCTGCCTGGCACCAAGCAGTCACAAAAGACAAGAAATCAGTCTCAAAATGCTTACAGTTAAAAGCAAAAGAAAAATTCATGTTCAGAAAAACCCTTTGAGATCAATAAATGCTACGCTCCAATTTCACAGATATATAGACCTCCCTGTGCCATATTTAATACACATACACAAGGCCTGCAAACTAAAACAGCACAGGCTCTAGAAAGGCTGAGGATTAGCACAAGTCAGAAAACATGATGAGCTTGCCTCAGTTCTTTGTCCAAGTGCCTAGAATCATAGAACGGTTTGGATTGGAAAGGACCTTACGATCATCTAGTTCCAACCCCCCTGCCATGGGCAGGGATGCCTAACACTAAACCACGTTGCCCAAGGCTCTGTCCAACCTGGCCTTGAACACTGCCAGGGATGGAGCATTTACCACTCCTCTGGGCAACCTGTTCCAGTGCCTCATCACCCCCACAGTAAAGAACTTCCGCTTTATATCTAAATACTTCCAGTCAGACTTACACCAATTTAAGTATCTCTTACTCCTCCTCCTTCAGATCCTCAACTCTCTCCACAGCACAACAAGAACAACAGTTACACACTACAGCCCCTACCCACAACACAGCAGGGAAAATGGGAGTCCACAGCTTCAGCCCCTCAGCTCTTTATAGTTCATTTTGCCACCTGGTGTGAGACACAGCTGGGATGAATATTCCAGAACTGCTCCACCCAAAATGCTATGCTGTGTAATTCATGAAGTCCTCATGCCTGTCAGAGTGGGGCCAGGAGCTAATCCATCTTCCAGCAGCAATTCTATTTTCTGGAGCATCAGGAAGCCCTGTGAAAGGCTCCAAATAAAAGTGTAGTGAGCTCCTTGCAAAGTTTTTGCAGAAGTCTTTCCAATCTTCTGCAAAAAAAATGCTACTCACTCTCCCCTACCAGAAATGCCTTCCCAGAGATGTGCTGCTCACAATCCAAATGATACTGGTACTTCGTTGACACAGACCTCTTGCGAACAAAAAAAGTTGAGAGTTGTCAGATAATAAGGAAGTGCCAACATTTCCCCACAGCAAGAGAAAAAGCTATCAGCAGCAGCCTAAAAACAAAAGGGTTGATTTTTGTTTATGATACTTGAATGTGAGAGCAAACTGGGCCACCCGTTTAGAGCTGGATCCTGCTCCTTGACTGCACAGCTATTTTTAACTTCTCTGTTTTTATAACAAGTCTGGCTACAAACTGCTACAGCTCCTCGTACAAAGAGAATTCAGACTTTCCACAACACTGCTGTATTTTAGATTAGATGGTGATTTTATTTGAAAAGTGACAAGGAAAAAGAGCGGCTTCTCTTATTTGACAGATATGTGCCCCGTGTGTATTTGGTTATAATTTATTCCAACTGATGGTGAAATACATTCTCCTTGTTTTCAGCTGCTGGCGGAGCTCAGAGAGAGAAGACCATCCACATCTCATGGCTTTCAAAAGCACATCTGGAAGAAACTTGACGGGTTTGTGGTTTTCTTTTTTTTTTTTTTTTTTTCAATTTAGCTGGAATTTTGATAGGTAGCAACCATAGGTGGATCTCACCTACAGCTGCCCAACAGAGCTACTGTGTGTCCAGATGCTTGTACCAGAAGACCTATTCACCTAGCAGTACGTAAAACATCATGAGATTCACCATGAAGATAAATCTATGAGATTCTCACGAAAATTGCTTGCCTTCAACAGCTAGGGCTTCCAACAAAAGTTGTGAGATTTGTGATAAAAATCACCAGGCATATAAAAATGCCACTGAGGTTAAGCAAAATCTTTAGAAAAGATGATTCTGCAAAGGTAAGCAAGTGTGTATTTTGGCCATAGCACCACCGCTGTCCTCCTGGCCTATTGCCACAAAAGCCAGCTTTTCCTCCTCCTGCCAATAAAGCCCAGTGCAAGCAAACAGGTCACAAAACTCATCATGTTGACTAGCTACCACATATATCACATAATGTGCTGCTCATAAGAAAAACTGTAAGGCCATTCCCAACTTTTAGAAGTGTTCCTGCAAAAAGGCACATAGAGAGAAGGAGGGGTCCTCCATGTCCAGGGATGTGTGGGTCAGTGTGGTTTTGAAGACAAGCAACGCTTCTACATGTGTTTGTTTGGTGGCATGTACAAGTGGTATTTCTCGAAGTCGGCCACCAGGAAAGCAACATGGATGACAGAGATGCAGCTGAAATACGTATTCCTTCCCAGTGGCTCCCTCCAGACTCTAGCTTTCAGCTTCCTGAAATTCAGGGGAAAGTTTTATTTGGGAGATGGTGAGGGTGTTGGAGATTTCAGGTTTTTTTTAATTTCTACATAATTTCAGTAGATTCCCTGCGATAGAAAACTTCAGAAATCAAGCAGCCAAATATATAAATAAAAGGAGAGAAAAAAAGAAAAAAAAATTATGTCACCCTCAAGCAGTTCCATCAAGGGATGACATTTTAAATCACATCATGTCTCACACCCATTTCTTAGTGCAAAATAAATCACTTGAACAGAGTGCAAGCCAATTTTTACTTTAAAAAATGTTGTGTCCTAAGGCTCTCTTCTTGAACTTCAAAAGCATACTTCATAATTACTCCACCTATCAAAGGAAACCCAATATTTCACCTCCAACCTCCCTCCGCTTGTGTTATAATTTTTAATTGTTAATAAATTGTATTAATTTTAAACTGGTTATTCTCTCTTGAAATTACATCTCTCAAATGAGTATGCAAAGTTATATTACATTAACATATTTACCTCAAAATTATATTTGAGTAATTTGTTTATGACTTTTCTTCCCTTGTATTACAATTCTTGTATTACAATTTCAATCTTGGGTTACCCCATTTAATTTTATTTGAATACTATCATCTTAATTTAAGAGTCAAAACCTATTTCATAGAGTTCGAGATTTCTGGCAAGCAAATACTTTTCCTTTTTTAGCACATTTATGTATTTTTGTTTGGAGGCAGCGTTATGCACTTATAGGTGCTTTTGTCATTGCAAACTTAAGACATGGGGAAAATTTGGAGGGCTTACAATCCAAAACCTGCTCTTACAGGTGCATGCAGGCACCCTTAAAGAACAGACCATATCAGTATTTTGGGGAGGGCTACATTATTTTCTTTAGCCAGCAGGGATTTTACTTAACACTCAGTCCTTGCAAATACATTCAAGAAGGCCAGACTTGTCAGGCTTCAGGTATGGTATTTTCTGTAAAGGCAAGGGTGCTTCTGAACAAAAAGCAAGGTTGCTGTGTGTATTCAGGTTTGATAACAGAAGCATCACCCTTCATAGAGTCCACCAGCTAGCATTTAAGAGTTCTCACTGATTTTTTCAACGCTGGCCACATGCTTAAATGGATGAATAAGTTTTGCAAAATGGTGGAACATTGTCAGTATGCTGATGTTAGTATGACATAAATCAGCATTCTTAAGAACTCCAGCATGCAGAAATTACCCTCATGGCAGGGACAACCAAAATATATTGCAAAGTTTTGTGCCTGAAAGCAACCTGAGCTAGGAAACAGGCAGAGAAGTTCACACCCCAGCAATGCTCATTTGGCTTCTGAGGCTCCCAGGGTGGATCAAGGCATACTGGAGCACTCTGCAAAGGAAAAAACACATCCAGTTGGTGAACTCAACTACGTGGCTGAATAAACAATTCTCCCATTGAAAGAAAAATCTCCCCAGAGATGCCTTTGGGATTCCTGGGCAGCACACAGGAAAGAAAAACAAAGCAGAGATTGTCCCGGAAGAGTACGTTGCAAGTGTTACAGTAAGACCGGTGTCTTCAGGACACTACTCAGTGCCAGGTGGGTTCTCTTTAGTCTGAAGGGTGTTTTTTTTAATTTAGAAGAAATAAAACAGGGACTGTCTCACCATCACAGTAAATTACACAGCCACGGATAAATGGGGTTTTTTTCAGAAGTATCAGTAGACAACTGCAAATTGGCCATGTCAGAAGAAGTCTGGCTACCAAAGGCGTGAGACAAATAGCCTATATCTCAGAGATTGCTACCCCCAAACCTGCCACATTTTCTCATCTTGCCATCATTATTCCTTATGCACAACATCTTCCTGTAGGAAAGAAATCTGGATTTTGCTTTTCCTTCAGACAAACTCTCTGCTCACATTCAAATCCACAGAGTCAACAACTTCTTGTGAGTCCTAACAACACCCATCACTAGTAGATCACAGGAGGACTAAATCACAGGAAGATGGAAGAAGTACAAGCACACCAAAGAAGAAAAGTCACAGACCAAATTGATGGTCTTGCATAAATCCCAAGACATGCTTCGAAGTCTCAGCTCATCAAGATGAAAATGTAGCTCCTAATTCTTCCCATATGTTTCAAACAAAATGTTATGAACGAAACATGGACCTTCTTCCCAGTTGCTCCCTTCCAGCACAACCCACCCAGCTCTGGATTAACCCACTTTGTTCTAGTTCCGCCTCCTCTGTGTGGTCAGAACCAAAGCAGGGAGCTGTGCCAACAGGGACACTGGACTTCTCCTCGCCAAAGGAGCAGGCGCATGAGGTAGAAGGCAGCACACCCTGGAAACTCAGATGTTGAAACACGTGTTTTTCTCCAGCAGAATGAGAGAGGGAGGAATCTCGTGGAGCGAGGCAGAGTAGATCCTCTCTTTTATGTTTGCAAAAGCTTTCAAAAGAGAATTGTCTTTCAAACAGGAGTGAGGCAGGGGTAGCTTTCCAAATGTTCGCATTTATTTCTGATAGTTGTCTTCATTTAAAGAGCAATGTGTTTTCTCTGGAGTCTGGCATAGCCACTGGCTGAAGCAACAGATGTACCACATTGATGATCCTGAAGAAGAAAAACACATCTGTCTGCAGTAGCTTTTTTGGATTCTGAGGACCAAGTGTGTAAGCCTGTGGGAACTTCACAGGCACTTCAAGTCCTAATTTATTCATTGTTGATTTATTTATATACCTTTATGCAAGAGCTTTGGTGATACACAATAATGTATACAGAGAAGTTCTAACATATAAGTTACATTTGATTCCCATTTTAAGATAGCAAGCTAGAAAGAAAATAAAGAAGAGGAGGCTTTAGATGTCTGTGGCATGTTGTTAGATACTTGTATATTGAGGTGGACATCGGATGTTTTATAGTGTACACAATTGGCACACCTGGGAAAATGCATAAGCTGCCAGCTAAAATGCCTAATGTCTTCTTTAGCACATTTGTGGTTTAATTACAAAACCTAGTGAACAATTAAAATTCAGGTCAGCACACAGCAGCAATACCAGCCTTTGATGTGGGGTCAGTATTGGTCACAATCCTGTACTCATTACATAGGTTAATCAACTTAGTGGAGTAAATATGACAGGACTGACCAAAAATCTATGTAATTACCATTGCTCTGAGAGCATTGGCAAGCAGAGCCAGTTTATTTGTTTGATACATGAACATTATTTCTTCTAAATAAAGCACAGATCTGTAACTGCTAGTTTAAAGCAGATTTGTTTCTTCCATGAGCAGTTGCTCTCATTGCTGCTGCCTGTCTGCATGCATGTGTACATGTGGCAGGGTGTGCACTCCCACATACAGACATGAAAGCACACCCCACATGCACAATAGTTTCATCATTAGGTTTGTACAAGTGACTACTTCTGCCCCTGCAGCAACATCCCACTGACCACAGCTGATTATGTTCTGTGCTGACTCGCAAAGCACAGAGCAGGCCTCATTGCAGTAATTTCATACGAAATAACACATAGGTTACTTTTCATCTCAGAAAAACCAAGGCATCTGTGTGACAGTGGCACAGAAATTGGCTAGGAATATATGGCAACATATATTTGTGACTGCCCCAACCATCTTCACCCCCTAGTCCAGCTCACAAGACCTACTTCTTGTCAGTGCAAATTTCTGGGTACCGTTCAAAGAGTAACTACTTAATAGAAAAGAATTGTTACAGCCAGATCAAATATTGCTTTCTCTTGTCCAAACATAGATTGTCCTTGATCCCCAAATAAAGGAAACCCATCACAAGCTTCAGACAGGTCTTACTCTGTCCAGCTTGAGGGATGTAGCTAAGGCCAAAATGTCAAAACCCTCTGCACTGGAAAAGAGATTCCTGCT
>NW_009930865.1:153539-167239 GCF_000696875.1 Nestor notabilis
CTTTTAGGTAGGATGCACAGTGCTTGCTTCCACCCTGAAAGCCAGGCGTTATCAGGCTGTTCAGCCTGGGATTTTCACAAGAGGCACCCAATTACCCCTGAGAGGAGAGTGACAGCTAGGAGGTTTGAGCAGGGATTTTTGCAACAGTCACAAAATTCCCAGGGAAATTCAGTGAGAGCTGAAGAGTTTTGATCCCTCACATGAAAGCTGATAGCAAATTAATATGCATTTCAATGGGGCTAGGAGTAGGTGTGGGTGCCACACTCCCATAAGCTCTTTTGAAAATCACAGACTTAAATGGTAATATTCTGGTATTCCAAATATATGGGGTTAGGTAACTTTTTATAGTTCTTAAAAATTTATTAGTCATAATTTTCTTCTGCCTATCAGTCCCCCTGAGGTACAATGAGTCTGGCTTTACAAGCAGCAAGATTTACCAAAACACCTCCCAGAAAGTTTTAAACGATTTCCTACAGTATTTCTAAATGATTTCTTGCTTTTTCTTTCTGTAAAATGTGTGCCATACTGGGTACAGGACTATGGCACTGTCCTGGCTGAGCATTTGTCTGGGCTGTTGTGCATGTTTACGGTGGGTGTCATCTGAACCCTATCCATCACCTTTGTGGCATCCTCCCTAGGAGAAGCCAGCCAGCCATAGGTGACAATTAACCAAGGGAGGGGACTGCAGAAACACGCCAGAGGATACACACAGCCATAAAATACATGAGTGTGGCATGCTGTGCTTTCATTAGGGTGTGTTGAAATATTAAAACAGGACAATAAAGAAGAAAATGTTTGTGTAATAAACCATGGGTCATCCCTTTGAAAAAAACAAAAGCTTAATTGCTATAGAGACAAGGTCTCTGTCTTCTTGTGCTTGTTTTCTGGTGTCTGTCTCAACGGCCTCTTTATATACTATCGGAATAACAATAAATAACAGGAGCCTTTAAGTGCTGCTACAGTATTAATGCTTACTACTAGTAATAGGTGTTGATGAACAGATCCTTACAGCTCGTTTTCTGTTTGAGTCCTACTCCCTACAACAATCTGCTCTCTCATTCTCCCCACCCACTGCATTTAAACGAACAAACCACGTTTTCTTTATGTCATCTCCATCCATCCCAAGAGCTTTGATCATGAAAGGGAACATGTCACAGCTGGCAGTGTTCTCATTCTGGGAGAAAGGTTGAAATTTTGAACTTATTTTTATTGTGCATCTGAATGGCAGCAAGTATTTTCAATTGTTCTATTTTTCCAAGGGAAAAAACACTCTGGTCAGGATAGCTTATTTAGCTTCCCTTTAACTTAGCATTTGTAGTTTGATTTATTTTATTTTTAAAAATGACTTTTTAACTGCTTCCTAAAAAAATAAAAAACAAACCTTCAAGAAAAAAATTGCTTGGAAACAAAACACTAAAGCAGTTTGTCATGACAATAATCAAAAGGGACATATTCATATCTTGCTTTTGTATTTTCAAATAAGATTCACTGAAATGGTCACAAACCCACTAGATGTCCACTTTTTTTTTTTTTTTTAATAAAAAAAGAATTTTTGATGGAAAAACATTCTAAATTATTTTTCATGGACTAGTTAGTTGATGCTATCAGGGACAAGCACGATGTTATCTTGCTATTTCTCGCCTCCCTGTCGCTAAGTTTTACTGACAGTTATTCTGTGGAATTCAGCTGGGTCACCATGGACTGTGGGAATAGAAAGTGTGTTACGACCCTCTTGAAGTGAGTTAGTGGAGTACCAGTACTCCATTAGGGGCTTTATGAATATGTATAGCAGATTGGGTAGTGCCAGCCACCAGATCCATCCCTGTCACCATTCACAGCAGCAGAGCTGGTCCCACGCTCTCCACGCTTTATCTCAAGAAAGCTTGCTTGGCTTCCTTTTTTATTCCCAAGTCTGGAAAATGGGAGCAGTCCAAGGGCAGTGCAGTGCAGAGCCAGCAGGAGGTGCTCCTATAGCAAGAAAATCTGTCCAATGAAATAATTCAGATATATGGCACCAAATTTGCCTTCCACTATAATATAATAAACATCGGGTATACTCAAAAAAGGGGTTTCAGCATAGCAGGGAAACTGGCTTGAGCTCTTCTAGTGCAGAAACCTAGACAGATGAAATATTTTCCTTGGTTTTAAGTTACTGTAATCAAGGATATTGCAAAAGAGGAAAAAAAACAAATTAAAATGTTATTAGGTTCTAGTAGACTTGCAATTTCTTAATTTCTTCAACAAATGCCCATAGAGTATTCTGTCTTTATCCTCCCAAGTCACTGAGAATAACACATCAAAGAGCATGTTTGCATTTCTATAATAGATAACAGCGTTGACATAAGCTTCAGGGTTCATACAAACTATAAACTGAATTACCAATCTCCTATCTCACATATTTATAAACTGTAAGTTGAGCCTGGAGAAAAAATTCCAACTCCAGGTGAAATAATTATTCCAGAGCTTTTAAAGAGTCACTTCTGAGCTGCAATCTGAATTCCAGTGGATGTGAATTATTGCTTTGGTTGGTACCTGTCTCTGCTTGCGTGGCAGGGGTCAAACAGTAAGCTGGACTCTGATGGTCACTGCTGCAGAAGGCTGCAAGGCTGCATCATTGTTTGAACAGGAGATTTTATAAAAGCCACAGGTCTCTCTCTCCCTTGACAGAGGAAGGCAGTGAGTTTCCACTGCCATGCTCTTGTGCTGCCATCAAAGCTCTCCTGCAATACTCTGAGACGCCAGAGCCTGAACAGAGCAAGCCCTGATGGCCCAGAGCTTCTGCTTACAATCCTGAAAGCATTATAAACCATTACACTTCTCATACCTTAAGCGGGAAGAATACAACTCCTCTTATTTCTATAAACCAGAAAGCTCAAACAGAAAGAGCCCATTTTTGAAGAAACTAGGCATCTTCCGACCTTTGACAACAAAGCATCAATAAAGGCAGGGGACCCTGCCTAAGAAGCAAAGGTCAGTGTCACAGATAGAGTGCTTCCATGAGACCACAGGTAACCCAGTGGCAAGTATACCTTAACAAGGGCCAAACTGGGAAAAGTCAACAAAACCTGCTTTTCTCCTACTGCCAGGTGATGGGTTGCTCATGACTCACCCAAACCACAAGCCTGAGACCATAGTTCTCAAGTTAGGAGGCACATTGGTGAAATACAAGGTCTGGAGACAGCGTGAGTCATTCATGCATCAGCTCTCTATAGAACCACATTGAGGTTTTGTATGCTATATTGTCAGAAAGAAAACAAAGCAAAAAGGAAAACATTATCTAAAAAGGCTATTGTGCTGGCTCATACAAATGTTAACAGAGAAACCGAAACCCTTAAGCCAATACCAGTTCTGGAACTCCAATACTGGTCTGAGCCATCAGCTCCTTGCCATAAATCCCCAAAGCATCCCTTCTGCTGCTACTGTTCAGCATGCCCAAAAGGAGAAAAAACAATAGGTGTCAGAGGAAATAATCTCTGACTTGATTTGAGGATTTGAGGCAGGATGTTCTTTTCCTGGGTAGTTTGACAAAGACCGACTGGAATCTAAGGTGGACGCATTTGTTCCTAGACCTCACACAAAACAACAGATGCAATATTTTATGTGAACTTTACGTTAGTATTTGGTTCTGGAATATCTAACAACATATAGGCATTAAAGACATAAAAATTAGGGGACTTTAATTGTTAGGGTTTTGTTTTGAAAATTCAGACCTCTTCTATTAAGGTCTTAAACTATCTTGTCAGAAATGGCTCTAATTTTTCATCTTAGATAGATACTTTATATTGCATCAGCCATATAGTTCCTCTGCACAATACAGATAGGAATGATCCATTTCCTTGCAGCATCCCCTATTGCATTATGCAAACACTGGAAATTCATTAAATCCAATATTAATAACTACTTTGCAACTGAAATAATCAACTATTTTTATTTCAGCTATAGGACAAAAAGCTTTTCTCCAACGTGTTGCTAATTTATGAAGCGTTTACTAATTTAATACACCTTTCCAGACAGACAGGACTGATTCCAAACTAGATAAAACATACATGAAGTTTTGCTGCACGGTGACAAAATCAGCTTATACAATGAGTTTTTGGAGATTCTTTTAGTCTCATCAGTGATCAATACTTGTTCACTTGCTACCGCACCAGTAAGTGCAGAGTTGGCATTAGGATTTGGGGTCAGATCAGCAAAAGGGTTCTGGTGACAATAGCAGCATTCACAAGCTCTTTCAACATGGCATGGTTTATTTAATTCAGCAAACACTTAGCTTTGGCGGCAGAGAAAGGCAAAGCAATGTAGACAGAATTATAAAGGTAGAAGTGCAGAGAAAAAAATTTCTCCTGGCTAGACCATGTCTAGATTCAAAGGAAAATTAAGGAGGGAGCAAGGGAGTAAGACTTTTTTGTTGATGTTCCTGGCTTGGTTTTTTCTGAATCAGAGTCCTGTTCTTTTGCTGCAAATGGCAGAAACATGAGGTGAGGATCATTAAGTGATGAAGGCTCTGTGGCTGACAGACTGTAGGACAGATTCAGCTCAGTCTTTTTAACTTTGCTTTTCTGCAAACTGAAACACTCTCTTATTTTTCCCATTGGAGACGTTATCTAAAAGGATCAATACATGGGGGAGAAGTAAGTTCAGGTTTCTGGGAAACAGAAACGCATCACTGAAAAGACATTCAAAAAGGTCCTCAGAAGTACTTGACTCTTGAATAGGTTAGTATTTAAAAAAATTGGACTCTGAAAGTCAAAGATGAAAAACTGTTCCAGTAGAATATGCACCAACACTTTAAAATGGAAGTTTACAAACAAGAGCCTCTTTGTTCAGCAGCGCCATTTCATTTGGGATTTGGAGGCTTTTTTGTTCCTTTCTGGCTCCAAATTGCCTTAAAGAAGCTAAATGTAAATCTTTCTCTAGAATCTTGCTCCAAATGATATTTTGAGATTAAAACACACAAAAAGGCACATGAACATGATGGAATGGTATGTTTCCTTGATTCTCATGTCAAACAATTTCAGAATTTGGTAGCAGTAGAGAAGTGGGGCACGTCCTCCTGTACATCAGGGAAATGGCCAACACCACCCCAAAACTGAGTTTACTAAATAGCATGCAGGTTATTTATTAAATAACATGCAGGTGCCATTATTATTGAGTATCCCTGATACATGACATCTTACTGTCAGGTGTCTTCCTCTTTTTTTTCTCCAAATGGCTTGCAGCTTTTCTGCATGCACTGCTCTATAACCATCTCCGCTGACAGAGTTGCTTGTGCCAGGTGCCATGATGTTTGAAGGAAGAAGAGCTCCAGGGTACAGCTTTTGCTGTGAGGCTCCTTCAGCTTTACGGAGAGATTTCCCTACCTTTCCCAGGACAGCATCAGCAAAAGCTCTTCACACTGCGAATAATATCTATGTAGGCTGCAGTCAGCAGAGGTGGGCTTCTGAGGGAGGAGCTGGGCTTGCAGAGTTGAGTGAGCACATTTGTGTTCTGTAGTTTTGTTTGCTTTAGGCATTTAAAGACCTACAAACTTAGGGACCTGTCCTTATAGTTTTTATCCAAATGGAAAAAATCAGTATTCCCGCAAAAATCCTGCTGATAAAGCCTTCCTGTTACACCAATGTGTCTGAATGTTCAGACCTACTCCCCATTACTAAGTGGATGGTGGGCTGTTTACAGAAACCTTCCTAGGTCAAGTAAGTACAGTTAATGGTATAGCCGAGCACAATAGCTTGTGTTCATATACAGTAACTTGCACAGAAGAAAACCCTCTGTCAAAAAAGAAAAGTATAGCAAACAAAGTAGCCCAGCTAGGCGTA
Source organism: Nestor notabilis (assembly GCF_000696875.1). Taxonomy (NCBI): domain Eukaryota; kingdom Metazoa; phylum Chordata; class Aves; order Psittaciformes; family Psittacidae; genus Nestor; species Nestor notabilis. The sequence goes on from NW_009930865.1 coordinate 159,356, forward strand.
CATACATTGCCCCACAGCTACATGAACTGAACTCAGGCAGGGCAAGGAGGTAACAACAAATAAAATGCCCTGGTTCAGCATAAAATGCCCTGGATCAGCAGCCTCCCACCTTTCCAGGGAGAGGGCTGAAATCTTCCCCTTCGGAAAATCCCTCACAGCTTCCCAGTTTGGCCATCTACCTGAAATAAAGACATTTTCAAACCTCAGAATCGAAGTCGTACCACACACTTCATCATGCTGTATGGCTGGAGTAAGTGCTGCTGCTCTGACAGGCTCCCACCAGGCAGCCGCCACCCTCCACATGAGTTAATCAAAGACTTACAAATTGAAATAACACATTTATTTAATATTTGTGACTATTACGGACCTGTAGTATTACAACTGCCAAGAAAAAGGTATGCCAAGTACACTTCATCTGAGCAAAGAAAAGGGGAAAGCAAGGTTTCTTCTGCAGCAAGGTAAGGAGCTGTGCTGCTGGCCCAGCACATGGAAGAGTATACCAGACCCTCCTCAGTCTGCCTCCTTGGCCACTGCCTTGGCTGCAGAGATATTCACGCCAAGCTACTTAGCCTGGACATATATGCTATACGTATACATACATGTATATGCACATATAGGTGTACATTCAGACTCTAGTTGGGATTGGAGTTCTGTTGTGTTCCTGACAGTACAAACACAAAGGATACCATGGGCCTGCTCCAAGAGGCAAGTCTCTGAAACCACAAGCAAGCATTAATGTTAAGCAACTGCTGCCAAGACTTCTGAAAGTATGTGCCTGAAAACTCTTTCATTGTCCCTTGTGCTGGAGGCTGAGAGATTAGGAACGAGCAACGGGACTCCTTCAAAAGACTTCTTACAGGACCCTAAGTTCACTGTGGTGGCTCTGGCAACTGGCTCCTTGACTTCCTCCATGGAGAGTTCATTTTTTCTCCCCTTTACTGAGGAACAATTGCCACTAAACACTTGTAGGTCTTGGTCAATGCTGTTTTCTTTTTCTTTGTTGGCCTCATGTCTGAATCTCATAAAATTAAGACCGAGACAGTAAGTTACCTTGGGGCAACATTCAGACCATCCATCTGTTCCGCATAACTTCACAGGCAAAAGGGTCTGTGCCGCTGATACATCCAGCACAGAGGGAAAGACTCCCTGGAGGGCAATTGCGAAGGCTATGTCACGTCTTGTGGTCAGACCTAGGGCTGCTGTAAGCCTCTAACAAGCTTTGGTTTCACAGCTGAACACCTAGCTGGCTCTTCCAGCCCTGGGATGACCAGGGAGTAATTTTCAAGGATTTCCTCCCCATCTTTTCATCACCACTTGGTTTAGCCACTGGTTGCACCTGAGTATTTCCCACCTGCATGGAAGCTGTTGCCACCTCACTTTCCCACTGTCCAGCTGGTGTGTGGCTCCCCTGTGGCCTGCCCACCAGCCAGGCTCCTCTCCTGCATCCCTGCCAAGCAAGCTGCTGTGCTGTGTGGTCTTTGTTCTCAACCAGCCTGGCCCATTTCCCTCAAAACCACTTCCAACAGTCTTGTCAGGGCACGGGTGTTTTCTTCCTGAGTGTTTTCTTCCTTGCCCGTGTTTGTCTCCAGGATCCTCCAGCTACACAGGGATCTTGAAGGAAGCTGAGCACTCGGGTCAATTTCAAGCCATGCTTTTTCCACATCACCCAAGCGATGGCTGACATTTAGGCTCCTGGCAGAACAAAAGGGTCAGAGAAGTTAAATGTTAACTATTGCATGGTATACTAAATTATATTTTATTGATCCCTCCATTATCATTGGGATGGATTTCAGAATCAGAGTGAAAATTGTTGCTTGTGCTATTTCCTCTTCTATCATATAATAAACATGCATTCGCGCTTTTGACAGGAATAAAGTGCAAAGGACAGCCTTGCTTGTGGACGGATGATTGCCACTGTAGGCAGCGGTCCTTAGCCTGGGCTGAGGGTTCTTGCACTTCAGGTGGGGGGGTTTTGCATTTACACAGAGCCCTGCTGCACTGACATGCAGACACTGGCCCAAGCACGACGATTACAAGCATTGCTCCACACCAGATTATATTTAATGCAGGGGCCTAAATTACACAGCAGACAAGGAGAACTCCCTTTGAAAATGCTTACAAGGTGCCACCTGTTTCCCAGGTCAGAGTCAGGACTTTTGAAAGCACATACATTTTACAAGATCCAGATCAACTGAACAAAGTAACATTAACAGAACCCCCTGCTCTGCTTTAGCATTGGGCATGAGGCAGCTGCCCTGGTGCCTGGCTTGACACTAACAGCAGCTCCGAGGGGATGTTGCAGGCTTCCCCAACTGTAGGGAGTGCATAGGTAGGATGTGCAGCAATAACAAGGGAGGAAAAAGTGTGACTGAGGGGACAAGGAGCTTCCAAGAGGTGAGAAGGAGCTGAAGAATAATTAATTTCCCCAGATGAGGATAATTCAAATAAGTTCAAATATAGGATCTTCCTCCAAAGCAGAAGCTCCTCTGGGACAGAGACTTGCAAATTCAGAGAGCATCTCATGTGCAACAGAGGCTGCATGGGCACCTTCATAAAACTTGCAGGGAGCAGGTGGAGAGATTTTCCTGTCCCAATCAGATCTTCCTTCAGAACCATGACATTAAATCCACCAGCACAGGCTGGGGTGCAGATGAGGTAAAGCCAGCTCATTGCAACCCTGTGCAAGAGCTTGCATAAAGCAATGGACCTAAACACCCCCAAAAGCTGTTCTGCACCCTTCCTCTGGATCCACCTCTAGAGTAGGTCTTAGCTGTTTTTCAAAACATCCATAGTAGCTCCTAAAGCATGACCATTTCAATATCTACATATAAAACCTCCTGATGTGTTGGGTTTTAGTGAACCAGAAACTGCCTTAAAAACGCAACATAAAATTAAAGAATTCACTGTTCATAGCTCCAAGTAGGGAACCAAGTAATTAATATACAGCTTAATCTACAGCTTCTGCTATACTTATATAGCTCTAGTGCTTTGGCCTGCAGCCCCTTTGCTTTAATTGCTCTCGCTAAAGATAGCACTCTTCTAATGCAAAATAATCTGGCGAATCCTATGCCCATATCAAGGCTAAATGCAGGGTGCATAAAAGGAAAAGAAGAGAGCTCAACATAACAAGGTGTTCGCTTGCATTCAAGGTAAAACAGAAAGGTTTACTGAAAGCTGAAATAATATCTCACAGATTAAATTAAATCCCATTCACAGATGATTTTTCTAGTTGTCTAATATTATTTTTATCATGGTGAGTGTTTCATGGATGGTCTTTTGTTAACATTAGAATATCGAGCCACAGCCTGTCTGCATGCCAATGGTACTCTCTTTATAAAAATATAAATACCATGCAACACTCTGATCTTTCTTGTATAAAGTTTTTTTTTTTTATGAAACACTATTTAGATGTTTCATGGCCAGCAAACGTAAACAAATGTTATAAAAAGTAGTCTTGGCTGTGAGAGAGATCTGAAAGACCGAATTCCTCAAGGGACAGACAAATAAACCAGGAGAAGTTTTATTTCATTATTAACATAGTAGCAGCATACACACATCAGCTGGTATTAATCTTGGTTATAACTTGAAGCCAGTGACTGACAGCATGCTGCAAATTCAAATTCTGAAGGGGAAAAAAAAAAAAAGGTGATCCTCTTGATTGATATATTAAATGTCATTTTATATTAGATTGGATTGCAGACATCTCACTTTTCCATCACAGCATGCATTTGGTCAGTTTCTGCAGCTTTTAACCAAGAAGAGCATTATCAGCTGGAGTCTCTTGTTTTGTTGAAAAGCCTTGCTGTGTGGGCAAGGATGGTTGGCTCTGCTGCTGAAGGTTCACCCAGATACGCAAGTTTTGCAGCTACTCCCTCCTTCTGGCCAGCAAAACATGGGAAAGGCAGTAAGGCAGGAACAGGAGAGAAAGCACAGCTTTCTGTGAAGATGTACAAGCCAGAAGGTGGCTGATCAATCATGGTGTAATGGCCTGACCTGGCAGATGAGCAACAACAGCCACGATCTGGCTTCAACCCTCTGCAAGTCTCCTCGCCAGTCTCAACAGGTCCTTCTCTCTCATTACCCTTCTCCAGTCAGGCGGAAATCATCCTCTGGGGCTTATTCCCAGGGGATTGAGAACCCACAGCTCTGGCTGAACTCAGCAGAAACACAAGAGGTCTGATAGATTCAGGCCAGCACCGCACAGGGTTCTGTGATGGTAAGTGCAACCGTTCACTTACTAGTCCAGACTAACCTTAATGACACCCCTCTCTTTTTCAGCTCAGGGTCTCATCTCTAGGTCCCTGCTCCAGCACAGTTACGAGTCAAGGTCTGCAGAATTCAACCTAAACCTTCTTGTGCGTGGTGTTCACCCTCCTTTGACAACCCTGCCATGCCTGCAGGACTTTTGCTTGCATCCCTTTATTTCCCTTGGCCTCAGAGTGCCTTTCTGAAAATCTGAATTGCAAGCCAAAACTGCACCTTTTTGCAGGACATGGACACAGTAGCCCATGAGACTGATAACAAAGAAGAGACCAGACGGTGAAGTGGCCAGCTGCAACTCACACTGATGGTGATTATTGTCAAAAGGGGAGCCCTAACTGCTGTCCCCATATGCTGTGCCTCTCTGCCTCCCAGTCACCATGAAGACGTGTACTTTTGGATCATTACCAGACCCAAAATCCTGAAGCTGTGATGCCGAGATGACAAAGCTCTGAACAGACTCCTGCAAACACCCAATGGTCGTCTTCTGGTACTTCCCTTCCGAACACCACTGCCTTTGACTGGCATTCAGCTGCTCCTGTTTAGTACCTCTGTCAGGCAAACTAATGGCAGTTACTTCCCTGGGAAATGAGAGATGGTGCTTTAAAATCAGACCCACATAAGTTCCTCAGCAAAAAGGAAAATTCACCACCTCATTACTTGCTTCAATTGCTTCCCTTAGGGGAGTGTTGCACGTTGCTCTGAGCGCAGTGAGATCCCCAGCACAGCCGGGCTGTGGTTCCCCCTCCCCGTCCAGCTGCGTATGGGTGACAGACTTGGTCAGGCAGAGGTCAAGGAATTCAAAAAGAGTAAATAGGAGTCATGCTCTGGGAGCACACATTCACCGCATTGCTGAACTCTCTTACTAACCCGGGAGAAACATCCCACACTCCCATGCCATTAGTGCACAGCTGCCGCTGGAAAGCTGCCCGCAGAGCCTCCCTCCCCTCCCACCTCTTTCAAAGGACCTTGTCTGGAGCTACCAGGCTTCTGCCGGCAATATTTGTCAGGGCACAGAGGACTACTGTCACTTAAAAACAAGCTAGGGATTACAAGATGCTTTGATTTTGTTGGGAACACAGAAAAGGAATGGCCACCATTTCAAAAGCTAGGAGAAAACATTGGTGCACAGTCAGCTCTGCATGTTTGTTATGTATTTGGCAAAATATATCAATTGTTTTATGCTGAATTCCACAACAGGCCTAGCTCTAGCCATGCTAAGGGCTTTTGTAGAAGAATGACTTCTCCACAAAGCACCTCACATACTTCTGGGGCTACAGATGCTAATTTGCACTGTACAAACAAGTACCAAAAGAAATAAACATATTCAACATAAGGATTCCAACAATGTATGCACAAACCCCTATCAAAAGGCCCTCAGTACCTTTCCCTTGTGCACCCAAGAAGTTGCAGTGGGACACACACACCAGCACTTCTGAATACAAATATAGAGAAGCAGAAGCAGGACTCAATCGGAGTGGCCTTTGAAAACCTGCCCATGGACACTGCCCCCCAGGTGCAGCATCCTGGCTCTCAGGGATGGAGAATATTTCATCTGTTCTGGGTCACGTATAACATTTATTTATTCAGGAGCAGACCTTCCCCCCCAAGAAAGTAGGAAATGTTGACATAAATGGGCAAAACTGCTACTCTGCAATTAAAACACATTTCTTCAGCCAGAATCTCTGATAAATGTAATGTCCAACAAGACTACTAAAGTCTGGATTTTCAAAGGCTCCCGCAGGGATGTAGTACTCTACACCATTTGAACATCTCTTCAGTCCTTTCAAAAATCTCAGCCTAAAAATCCCTGCTGGGGGGCAGCACATTGCAGTGCTATTTTCAGGTCTTACCTTTAATACAACAGTAACCTCACATTTTGCATTCTCCCATATGTGGCCTTCTCGGTTTGGTTCTGGCTCTGAGTCCTGCCTCCCCTTTTATCCACACACCGTGGATCTGATGAGTCACCAGAAATAATCCTGCAATGGCACTGCTTGGTGTAAGGGTTAGTTTGCAAGCTACTTCATGCCACCAACTGTTTGAATAAACCATGTCACTTCCCCTCTATTTTATCTTGTGCTAAAAGAATGAAGAAAGCAGCCCCTGAACTGCTAACTATTTTAATCTCAAAATAAGATAATCTAACATATTCGTGAGATCTGAGCCACCAATGCCTTCCTCTAAACAAAAGCTCTTACAGTAAAAACGCGCTAGTGAGATTTGCCCACTCAAATCTCATAAAGCCCATGTTGTTGCAAGGGCTAAGAAAACCTAGCTCTTCAAACAGAGTAATTCTGAGCTAAGAACATTAATGGCATCCCAGAACTGGAAAGCTGGATGTGTAAATTAAAAAGCAAAAAGCACATATACACTCTTAATATCCTAATACCTATTACATGTGATCTCTTTCAAAGTAGCTTTAAACAAGAAGTGCAGTTGCTCTTTGATATAGCTGCTACAAACACAGCCAGGATGCCCTTTGTTATAATTTTAAAAAAGGAGCCTGCATTTCATAAGCACTTATAATAACTGAGTTTTCAAAACCAGCACATATCATTCCCTTCTTGCGTTTTTTTTTTTCCTCGATTCAAAGTACAAATCTGTGACAGTTCCCTTCTCTCAGCAGCATCCTCTTGGCTTCGCCTGACCACGGAAGCTCTTTTAGCCACCATGAGGGAAATGATGATGAACGTGGTGAGGAATCCTCCCCACACCACCCCTGCCTAAGCCTCCCAAAGGCTGCCGGGGACCATCGTCACTGCTTCATCACTCAGAACCCCACAGCCCCAGCAGCAACGGGAGACTACAGATGGCGACCCATGACAATGAGCAGCAATGGGGCTTTAGGCCAGTGTCTGCAATACAAACCTGAACCTAACCGGAAAGCCACACCAGCTATCAGGACCCTGAATTTGCAAAAGCACTGAAAAGGGACTGCACTACGAAAGGGACCATCTGCCTGATACAACACAAGAGTGAGGGTGCTTTGTGTTTTGCCCCAAAATCATCCAGATCTGTTATTTACAGCTTTTCTTACGGCATTCATCAAAGGAGCAGCAAGCCTCTTACATGCAACACCACATTTTTCTCACAGGGTGAAAAGGAGGCTTAGAAGCATTATCCTTGTTTTAGAGGCAAGGAATAGGTCCGTATTTCTAAATACATTCATGGATCCTGAGGCAGCCCAGGGCTGGCTCCCCAGCTGTGCTCTGCAGCAGCAGCAACATGTGCAAGAGACCACAGTGATAACGCTGCAGAGCCCAGGGCTAATGTCGCATCCCTGCTCGGGGCCTGCACACCCCACATACTGATGGAGAAGGATTTATTTGCTTCAGAAGGAATTCGGGAGTTCAGCCAGTATATTCAATTTGCACATCGATCAGGTGTGTTATCTAAATAGGGTGCCAAACGCAGAGCCAGGGAACACACATAATTCAGTCCCAGTGCCTTGAAAAGGCACTGTAAAAGCTTGATTTGGGAGATTCTGAAATCCCACGTCCTTGTTTGTGCTTTGCAGTCTTGAGGGAGCACCGGGAGGCCAGAGGTGGGTGGCCATCCCCGGGGCAGGCAGGGCGTGCAGGGCAGTAATGGGGCCCCCCAGGGCTTCCCTCCCGCACCCCA
>NW_009930866.1:0-25162 GCF_000696875.1 Nestor notabilis
GGGCTGTCGCCCAGCGACCTGACCGCCATCCAGTGCAAGAACGTCCCCGACTACCTCAACGACAGGACGGTGCTGGAGAAGCACTTTGGCCAGTTTGCAAAAGTCCGGCGGGGCATGACCAGGCGCAATAAGAAAATGGCCATTATCCACTTTTTCGATCATGTGAGTATTGGAAACAGGTGGCACAAGAGCGGGTTCAAGTCTGCGGGGCTGGGGGGTTGGGTGGGTGCAGTGAGAACTGCTTCCCTGTTTGGTAGCGCGGTATGGTTCTCATTTGGAAGAAAGCTGTGTAGTGTGAGCACTGTGTTACAGACAGGGGTAGAAGCACATTGAACTGCACCTAAGGCATGGTAGGTACCAGAGCTCTGCCTGGTTTTAGCTGTCCTGCTAGCATCCAGCTCAGATACCAAATGGAATTTCTGTAGAAGCCAGTCCTGTTCATTGCATGTAGGTCTTAAGTAAGTGACTAAAACGCAGTAACCAGAATCTTTGAGAAATTGGTCAATGTTTCTCTGGCAAAACCTGCCCGGACTATTTTGGTGTGATGCTAATGGATTTTCATGTTTTTGTGCTCTGCTTTTGTTTTCTTTCAGGCCTCTGCAGCTCTTGCCAGAAAAAAAGCAAAAGAGTTGCACAAAGATATAGTAACATTTTGGCAGAAGAAGAAAACAAGTAAGTCTGTATTTCCAGATAGGATTACTGGGTAATACGTGAATGGTGTGCCTTCTGCTCGGTTATTGTGCTAAGATGATCTCCGTATAGGAACGCTAAAGCTCCAGAAGTGTAATTATAGAATCCCAGACTGGTTTGTGTTGAAGGGACCTTAAAGCTCATCCAGTTCCAACCCCCTGCCACAGGCAGGGACACCTTCTACTAGAGCAGGTTGCTCCAAGCCCCTGTATCCAACGTGGCCTTGAACACTGCCAGGGATGGGGCAGCCACAGCTTTTCTGGGCACCCTGTGCCAGCACCTCAGCACCCTCACAGGGAAGAACTTCTGCCTAATGTCTAACATGAATGTACTCTTTTTTAACTTAAAGCCATTCCTCCTTGTCCTATCTGTATAGGCCTTTGTCAGAAGCCCCTCTGCAGATTTCTTGTCGGTCCCCTTTAGGCACTGGAAGGCTGTTAAGTGGCAATATTAAGGCTGGTAACCTGTTAAGGCTGTTAACATATGGGTGATGTTAACTCTGTGCTCCTATCTAGAAGTAGGATGTTCTTTGTGGATGTAAGAAAACCCAGTTTGAAATGCCTTGCTGCCCACTTCATGTGGGCACTGAGCACTGAATTAAGGAGCACTCTGGAGTGAGCGTCTGTGATGTAGAAGTTGCTGTTTGGCATATCAAGAGTTGGACAGTACTTGAACCAAAAAGAGAACAATCTACAGATAACTGAGTTCAGCAGTGGGAAACCTGAATTCCAGACTCTGCTTGGAATTAGGGCAAGTTGGCTATTCACACCTTAGGCAAATGCTGGAGTTGTCAAGTGCTTTGTTTTCCTTAGCTTTGTAAGGGCTGCATGTGTGCTTTGGAGATCCTAGCCTGGGGATAGGCTTCATCTCTCAGCAGATGCATGGTTCACCACAGCTTTGACCAACCACATACTTGCCTTCAAACAATTAATGGCTGCAGAGTTGTCTTCCTGAGAATGAACATCTCGAAGCAGCAGCTGTAGGGATGCCTGTTTGCCTTTGTCATTTTATTGTGGTGTTAAGTGTATCAAAATGTGAATGGCAGCAATTTAAAATAACTAATCTGAGAGAATTTAAGAAATCCAACTGATTGATTGAAAATTTGTTCCTGAGAGAAGAAATCCGTCCTTCCTGCAAGGTGTAGATGTAGCTCTTGAAGAAGGCACACCAGCCTCAGTCTGAGCTTGGGTATGTGAAATAGGTACTTACAATGCTTGAGCAGGAGCACTGGGCGTTGTGGTTTATTGTAAGTGGAACGGATTTGGTATCCCATAGAGAGTTATGGCTTGTGGATTATACCCCAGACCCGAGGGAACTTCAGTTCAGACAATGCTCAGACTTCATCTACTGACAATCCACTGACTTTCTGTAGTTACTACTATGTGGTATTTTATTGAAAAATACTTCTTATAGAACAGTGAAGCTGGCTGGCAGTTGGCAGACTTACTCAGTGCAGCTTCAAGTTGTCCAACTGACTCTTAGCTTTATTTTCTAATAGTTTTGTTTTGGTGGGGTTTTTTTAAAGCAAACTGTTCACCACCACCCCTATGGGGGAAAACGAGTTGTTGCTTAAACCAGCAAGTACCTGGCTTCATGTTTATGTGTCACTGCAGGTCCAGCAAAAAGAGAGTTTTCATCCAAGGAGAAGAAAGCAGGTGAAGATGAAGGAAGGCAAAGCAGTGAAGAGCAAAACTATCAGCATTCCCCTCTTCGAAAACCTTTAGTAAGATCTTCTGGCAGCGGTGTCATACCTGGTAGAAGGTATGTCTGCTCTTCTGGGAGCTATGTGGCAGAAAATGGGGTGGACAGGGAAAAATGATGATCTGTGTGTGCCAAATAATCGTGTTCTAATCAGGGAGTGTGCTTCCCTTGTCTTTCCTGGTTTGTCCGAATTACAAGGTCACAAATGTCACACTTGGTCAGAAACATACTTTTAAGGTCTTTAACTTTGGTGCACATATTTCTTTTGAATATTTTGTTCATAACAGCATGAGCAACAGCACCTGCAATAGTGAGGGACAGGGCAATTGAATGAAACTGAGCAGGGCCAAATTAGTACCAAGCAGTGAAGACCCTTTTCTGTGGTCATGATTAAATAAACCTCTGAAATGAATAGTTTCATTTCTAGGCAATTATAGTTCTGTGGAAATAGAGTTCCCTGTTCAGAGGTGATGGTGAGTTTGGATTGTTGTCTTGTCTCACTTCAAGTGAATGGTTGTTGTAGAGGAATATTCCTGGTTTGTGTCAGTTGCTGAAATGACAGGGTTGTCATCTCCCTGTGGCACCTTAATGGAGTGTCTAGTTTGGTATATATACCAATATATACCTATTTGGTATAGTTAGTCATGTAATCATAAGATCAGTAATATGCTGTGAAGGAATGAATGCTCCTTGATTTACAAAGTATGTTTGTATCTGGGCCCTGTAAAATCTTTTAATAATCTCTGTTTCTATAGGAAACACTATTTATTCTCTTTTTCACACCAAACAGCAGAGTAGCTTCTGGCTTAAAATGCAAACTGACGTGCTGTAGTGGTGCGGAAATACTGCAACAGCCATCTGGTTTTATCCACTCTTAAGAGGCCTTCAGGAATACCAAACTTTGTGGTACAAAGTTTGATGCTTTCACCACAGTCCGGAATGCTTGGCAGTGTTGTCAAGGCAATGCTGAGTATTTGAGCAGATTAAATCCCTGTGCTAGTGTTAGCTTGTAGCAACCTTAGTATGTCAATACATACTTGCTTATTTGACACAGTCTTGTGAATAAAATATTTTTCTGAACAGAGATACCCTAAAGAAAGAGTGAACTGATTAAGGCTGGGGCATGCATTAATAGGTTATTGATGGTAGATCTTCTGGTTTTAGTTCTCCAGCAAAGAAGTCTGGTCTTCGAAAGGCACTGCAATTTGAAGCAGAAATGTTTGATTCTACTTCTGAAGGGCAGAGCTCGGAGGCCTTGGGAGCTTCACTCTCATCTCTTGGTACCCTGGTAGGATTAGTGGCTGAGACATCTGAAGAGAGATACCGTCTTTTGGACCAGAGGGACAAAATCATGCGACAAGGTAATCGCACAAGTTAATGAGTGTAACGTCTGCTTCTCTGCTGGAAAGAGATGAAGTGTTTGGTGTCTGTTGCAAAGCTGTTGTGGTATTGTGGAAATGGCTTTAAAGAGTGTAACATGGAGCAGTCTAAAATAGCCTTCTATTGTACTTTTATACTTTAATTTCTTGTAGAACATGCAAAAACCTGTTTTACTTATTGCACATGTTTATTTCTTGTGGAAAGTGAATAGCAGACTGTTCCTCTTCTGTGAAGGAGCCTGTGTAGGGAGATCTGCACCCCTGCAGGCTCACTGAAGAAAGCTACCCAAAGCCTGACTGTGTTTCTCTAAATTCACACTACTAATTATTTCAAGGAATGGCACTTCGTTTCAGTGCTGGGTTGTAAAGCCTTCCATCCTCTTCTTGCCATTTAAAAGCTGTCCCTACTTTTAAGATCTTACTTTTAATATCAACAAACAGGTTTATCATCCACTTCATGTAGAATTGTGAAATTGCTAGTGCTTAGTTAGGACACAAAACATTGGGTATCTTTTAGAGGTTTCAATCTTTTCAATGTCAATATCCAGGTGGGGCTGTAGGAGAAACTTTCCCAGACAAGTGGTGCAACTCTGAGACAGGCCCCAGAGTGGGAGAACCCCATCCTTTTGAGTTTCTGACCCACTGCAAGTTGTGGGGCATAGCCTTGCTCTGAGTAGAAGTAGGCTTGAATCTCTAGAGACCTTTTCCCGCCAGCTCTTTCTGTAACTGTTGCTCCAGCAATGTACTTCTTGACCAACATACAGACCCTGGCTGTGAGGCATCTGGCATGCTTAGGCCTGTGTTGGCACATCAGGATAAAAGCTCATCACAAAAACAAACTAGTGCTTAGTGTTTGTTCAATTTTATTTACTTTTCTCTTTTTTTTTAGCCCGAATCAAAAGGACTGATCTTGGCAAAGCAAAAACTGTTGTTGGCACTTGCCCAGACATGTGTCCTGAAAAGGAGCGCTACATGAGGGAGACGAGAAACCAGCTCAGTATCTTCGAGTTGCTTCTAGGATCTGACAAGGTATGAGCCCTCTGCATGAGGAGGTTTGTTGTTCCTAGGACATCTTGCTGCTTACGTAAAGGTGTCAGTGTTGTTTAGCTCAATTACAGGGTTAATTCTGGTGGAAAAATTCTGGAGGCCATTTCATTAATGTCTCTCAATTCCTGATTGTAAAAGGAGGCTAGAAAATTGCTTTTTCACTCTGTCATGGCTTTCATTGAGCTACAGATAGGCTGTTAGAACTATAGTTCTAAAACTGTAGAGGAGCAGGTTTTGAAGGTTATGAGACTGAGTCAACACTTAGGATCCTGTCATAAAAGAAAATATATTTGCTATTGTAGGAGAATGAGCATGAGCTGTTAGTGTGAACAGTGGAGAAACTCCTTCAATAATTTGCTCCTCACTAAAGTAAAGGCATGGATGGGATGAAATCCTCTCTACTTCTGAAAAGTTGAACATATTCCTTGGACTTTGATTCTTTTCTCCGTATCTTGCAGGTAGATCATGCGGCAGCAATCAAGGAATACAGCAGATCTTCAGCAGATCAGGAGGAACCTTTGCCCCATGAATTGAGACCCTCTGAGGTGTTGAGCATGACCATGGACTATTTAGTGACAAACATTATGGATCAAGGAGAAGGAAACTACCGAGAATGGTATGACTTCGTCTGGAACAGAACTCGTGGAATAAGAAAGGTAAGTGCTGGTGGATGGAGGTATTTGATAATAGAAAGCAAAAGATCTTGTAATGCCGTAAAAAGTGAAGCAAAAAGCAGTAGTAATTTAAATGCTTTGAATTGCAAAGTGACTCAGAGCGTGGCTGAAATGAATTTTCCAAAGGTAGTGCCTTTGGAAAGTTGATTATGCTCTTCAGCTGTAACTGAAAGATATCATGCAGCGTGTTTTGTATCATTCTGGCTAGGATATCACCCAGCAACATCTCTGCAACCCGCTGATGGTGTCTCTGATTGAGAAGTGCACTCGCTTTCACATCCATTGTGCTCACCACTTGTGTGAAGAGCCCATGTCCTCCTTTGATGCCAAAATCAACAATGAGAACATGACCAAATGCCTGCAGAGCTTGAAGGAGATGTATCAGGACCTGGCTAACAAGGGGATTTACTGCAAGAGTGAAGCAGAGTTCAGAGGTTATAATGTCTTGCTGAATCTCAACAAGGGTGATATTCTCAGGTGGGAACAACAGATACCACTTGTTTTCTTTCCTTGCTTCTCTGAAGAATTGAGATTAGGATTAAGTCCTGAGAAATTGTAATGGAAGCAAAAAATCTTAGTTGCAATAAGAAAATAAGACAGCAACTTTGTTCTGTCTCACTGAACAACTCACTAGAACTTTTGCAGGTAGTTTAAAAAAAGCCCCAACCAACCAAAAACAAAGTTAAATCTTCAATATTCTCAATCAAAGCAATATTTTTTATTTTCCCAGAGTGGTATCTGAGCTTCTCTGCTTTATCTGCAGTAGGACCAAGGAAAAGGAAGAAAACATTTTGTGGGCAGAGGCATACTTCGCTTTTCTCGTCAACCTATTAACTGCATCCCTCCTTAGACATTGGAGTGATGTGCCTAAATAATAACAGGCTGATGATGCAGGCATTGTTAGAAGATTAATGATCAGTAAATAATGCTGCAAATTCAATTCACAGCCACTTGTTTTGGACAGGAGTTGCATGTCTTGCTTATAGCTCCTCAGTTTAATTCCCTTTTGTTTCAGGTTGCTATTGAATTTTGATTGTTAACAATTGAAGCAAAAGGGTTGTCTCTGTCTTTTCTCTCCACAGAGAAGTACAGCAGTTTCATCCAGAGGTTAGAAACTCTCCTGAAGTTAGATTTGCTGTTCAAGCTTTTGCTGCATTGAACAGCAACAACTTTGTGAGGTTTTTCAAGTTAGTGCAAGCAGCTTCCTATCTGAATGCCTGTCTCTTACACTGTTACTTCAACCAGGTGAGAAAAAGGCAGATGGATGTTTTCTTAAGTGTTAATAAGAAAAAAAGAGTCTGTGACTTTTGGGAGGAAATCTTAGCAGAAAACTTGGTAGATATTTAGCCTTAAAAATAATCTTATTGCTGCTTCTTTAGAAGCATTTAAAAATATATCAAGAATGTTCAGCCGTGATACAAAAAGCAAATACTAAAATGCTCTTCTTGGCATTTTTTTCTCCATAACTGTGTACAAAACCATAGTATTTTCCCTGCAAATAACTGGGAAGCAGAGAAGTGGGCCTAAGACTTTCAGAGGAAGCATGAGCCTGCAGTTTCAGAAGCCTTTGCAAACTTTTTCTTCTGTACAAGAGTCACAAAGGGATATGCTCAAAATGAGCAGCATCAAAGAGGAGCAGAAACTAGAAAGCAAGTACATAGAGTTTAAAAAGAGTTAAATCTGAAGAGTCGTGTGGCTATTTGACAAAGTACTGATTTCTTTTAAACATGATTTTCATTTTTATAGTACACTTCATGGTAACTTTTGGGTTCTCTCACTTAGTACTTACAAGGCTTTTTCTTTTTGTCTTCCCCTAGATCCGTAAAGATGCTCTCAAATCTCTCAATATTGCCTACACTGTGAGCACCCAAAGATGTACAGTGTTTCCCTTGGATCACTTGGTCCGCATGCTCCTGTTCAAAGATTGTGAGGAAGCAACTGATTTTATAAGTTACTATGGCCTGAGTGTATCTGATGGGTAAGTGTAAGGAGAAGGGCCCAGTGGAGTAAAACTGATGTTAGGTGAAGCATTAAAGTGGATAGGCTGCTCCTGCTGTTTGCAACCAGGAAAAGTAAAGAACAGGCAAAGGAAAAGGGCTGGGCTCTGTAAGCAAAGCACAAGGACAGTGATGGGTACAGATTTTAATCATCTGTGCTATTTTCATTTTGGTAATTATGAAGATGTCTTTAATTTTACATCTTTCAAGAAATGGGGTTTGTATCCCTGTAACTAGCATGACTTCCCCTTACAACTTTTTTGCACTTGTACTTTTACTGTTTTTTTACTTGGTTTGATGAGGTGACAAGGGATTTCAAGGCACCAAAATTCCTTCAGCCTTCTGAAAGGTTGAATCTGGAACTCTGTATCCACTGGATTCTGAGGTCCTTCTCTCTAGATAGAGACATTGTGGATAACCCAGGAGAAAAGATAAATACTTTCAGGTTCTTATCTTGCAGCTGAATTGTAGGAAAGGAGGATACAGTTCTGCCTCTCAGGAAACTGGCATTATTGTGATGTATGTAGGGCGGGATGAAGGTCAACAGTGCAAACCAGTTTTTCTTAGGATGTTGGAGGCCAACAGTTTGCAGATAAGAGTGTCTGCCATGGAAATACATCCGGTGTAAAGTGTGCTCATGCAGACTTCCAATCTCAGGAGACTGGAAAAGACAAAAACATGTTAGCATGCCAGCTAGTGTTTTATTTCCTGTTAAGAGTCTGGTTTGAAAGAATGAATTCACCAGACTACAGGTGCAAAGATAATTGTAGCTTTTAAAATTACTTCTGTAGATAGCCCTGGCATCTGTCATGTGGAATGTGTCTACCCTGAAGCAGATCAGCAGCTGGAGCACCTCCCATACCAAGACAGGCTGAGAAAATTTGGGCTCTTGAGCCTGGAGAAGAGAAGCTGCATGGAGACCTCAGAGCAGCTTCCAGTGTCTGAAGGGGGCTACAAGGATGCCAGAGAGGGACTCTTCATCAGGGACTGTAGTGACAGGACAAGGGGTGCTGGGTTCAAACTGAAACAGGGGATGTTCAGGTTAGATAGGAGGAAGAAGTTCTTTACTGTGAGGGTGCTGAGGTGCTGGCACAGGGTGCCCAGAAAAGCTCTGGCTGCCCCATCCCTGGCAGTGTTCAAGGCCAGGTTGGACAGAGCCTTGGGAGACATGGTCTAGTGTGAGGCATTCTTGCCCGTGGCAGGGGGTTGGAACTGGATGATCTTAAGGTCCCTTCCAACCCAAACCATTCTAGGATTCTATGTAGTCTAGGTAAAACTATAATATACACGGTGGATAAAGGTTAAAAGAAGAAAGGGACAGAACAGTCCACAGGGGTGCCCAGAAATGTTAGTACAGTTTGTACACTGGGAGGTTAGGTGTGAGGACAGTGCTCTCTGCCTTCCCTGTTCTGGTTCCAGCCAAAGATTGAGATCCAGTCTACAAGGAGCAAGCCAGAGTGCCCAGTGCCTGGCACACTTTGCCCCCACTAACTTAAAACCTGTAGTTTACTGGAGCTTGGAGGATGCACTCCTGGTTTTTATCTTTTCCAGTGCTTATGTGGAGCTGAATCGTTCAGCTTTCTTGGAGCCGGATGGATTACCCAAACCACGAAAATCCATGTTTGTCAGCCAGAAGCTAACTGTCTTGGTTGGGGAAGTTGTAAATGGTGGGCCATTGCCTGTGGTACCTGAGCATGTACCTGTGTCCAGCTTCAACGGACAGAACAAGTACATTGGTGGAAGCACCTCTGTGGATCAAGCTAGTATTAGCCAAAAATCCAGCGTGGAAACAACAGGTAAGAGCAGACATGCAGTTTTAGATACTGCTCAGGAATATACTACTGGGTTGGCTCTGTGAGGAGTTCAGTTTTACAAAGCAAGAACTGTTCTGGACTCATAGGGGTTGAAATTTCATGGAAGTTTGGATGCAATGGAAGCATGCTTTGATTTAAATGTACTTAGGTATCTGTAAAAGCTAAGAAACAACCTGATTAATAAAACACATTCCCTAATACAGGAAACACACTAAGGGAAATGAGCACAATTTTGCTGGCATGGGTGAATGTCCTGGGTTCAGCTACAGCAGTCATTTTTCTCCTTCTTAGTAGCTGGTGCAGGGCTGTGTTTTTGACTTTCAGCCTGGGAACAATGCTGATAACACCGATGTTTTTAGTTGTTGCTAAGTAATGTTTACTCTGACCAAGGACTTTCTCAGTCTCATGCTCTGCCAGGGAGGAGGGGAAGCCGGGAGGAAGCAGAGACAGAACACCTGACCCAAACTGGCCAAAGGGGTATTCCATACCACAGCACGTCATGCCCAATATATGAACTGGGGGGAGTTACCCAGAAGGCCCAGATCGCTGCTCGGGTCGGGCTGGGTATCAGTCGGCGGGTGGTGAGCAATTATATCCTCTCCCCTTGTTATTTCTCTTATCATTATTATTGGTAGCAGTAGTGGTTTGTATTATACCTTAGTTACTGGAGAGCTGTTATCTCAACTCGTGGGAGTTACATTCTTTCCATTCTCCTCCCCATCCCTCTGGGAGCAGGGGGAGGAAGAATGGGGGGGAGTGAGCGAGTGGCTGCGTGGCTCCGAGTTACCAGCTGGGCTTAAGCCACGACAGTGAAATAACTAGGTATTTGGCTCCTTCAGACAGGCAACTTTCCTTTTCAGTTTGCAGGTTTTGTATTGCAGCTGTTCACACTATGTGTATAAAATCATGTTGGTTTTCAGGTTTACTGAACATAGGGTTTTTTTGTTGAAAGTACAGCTCTTCTATTTATTCAGGAGGGGGGTGCAGGTGCTAGGTGTACTTGAGTTAAAACAGTTGGTTTACTGGGAGTGTATATAATGTGCATTAAGAATTTTAATGTTTTGTATAAAATATTCATAAATTAATTTCTATGATGTAACGGTATTTTTAACTTCAAGGCAGCAAGCCTCTGTTATCAGCTTGTTTTGTGATGAGGTTTATCAGAGAAGCCAGCTTTTGAAGATAATACTTTTGCTTCTACTTGTGACTGACCTGGCTTCCTTAATTTTTCTTCTCCTCCCATCCCAAGAAGGAAGAGTGGAAAGCAAAGGTGTGGATTTAGATGCTGCAGCAGTAAGAGTCCAGCCTCAAGCTCATCTTCTGTCCTCGCTGTTACCTCGTCAGCTTGTGCCGGTGCTGCCTCCTCCACAGACCATCTCCCAGCCTCCTGGACAACCTGAGCCTCTCTGCTCAAAGCCTCAGCCTGTCTACACAGACACAGTAAGGAAATTTAAATCCATTATGAAGTGTATGAGAAAGATCTGTGAAAATAATAAAAGATAACTGAGTTCTTAGGTTGTTTTAGTTTTCCAGAATCTGCACGTGTTATGTAGAATCAAAAGGAGATGCTCCCTGCTTTAGTGTTTTGGATACCTTGAGAACTTGTTTCCTTGGACTATTCTGACAAGAGAAAGTCTTGAATGATTTCACATGCAAGCCTGATGTAGGATAACTGGTTCTATATGTTCAGCATTTACTTGAGAAACCTCTAAGGAGAGAGTCAGAAAGTGATAGTAGAAAGTGATTATCTTTGACTTAGTAGGTAAACTTTACTTTAGTGAATAATACTGAGCTGTTTCTTAACACCACAAATACGAGACATGAGGAAGTTTCTTCTGGTGGATATATGACTAGTGATGTTAGATATTGAATGTGTACCCTGTGTATCTGTGCTGCTTCCTCTTTTTCTACCTTCCACATATTTTTAGATATGTACTAATGCCGAACACATCTCAGAGTCCCTCATTGCTTTGTAAACTACAGCTGCCTAGTCTACCTAAACATAGCTGCATTTCAGTGATGGTTATACCTGGTCATTTGGCATTAAATCAGCTGGAATGAGAGAAACTCTCAAGTAAGAAAATAGGAATCCCTCTCAAAATTCACTTTTAGCTACTGTTTCCTAACTTGAGTTGCCCTTATTTATTACAGAAAGCTGCTTCTTTTTCTGGGCTGTTACTAGCCTTTAGGTAGTATAAAATTTCCCAGCTGTTGTGTTTGATGAAGTTAGCTTAGTTTGTAAGTAGAAATACAGGTAATATTGCCAATTCCAGTCAATTAAACAAGGCTGAAGAGACTTACTCCCAATTCACATGTGCCCAGGCCATCCTGAGCAGGGCTACATCTTGCTTCAGCTGCTTCCTCTGCTCTGTTGTAGGACATCGCAGAAGTGGTGGACGTGCTCTTGCAGGAGGTCCTCAATGCAGAGTGCAGCGAAGTCAGCAGAGCAGGAGTGGCTTATGTGACTGCTGCCATCTGGTAAGGAACATTTATTGCTGCTACTCTGGCAGTCAGTCATCAGAGCTGCAATTTGCCATAGCTGCACCATGTGTGAAGATCATAAGTCTTAAGCAAGGCAAGGTCTGTAGTGGAGATAGTCAAGTATGATACAGTAGATGACAGTATGATCAGTAGAGACAGTTGAGGGAAGAGCAGACCTTTCTTCAGATGCCTGCCACCTCTCTGTTACACACCAGCTAGGCTAATGGAAGGCTTACTGCAAACCTCTTGCCTTGCATGACACTCACACCACTGCTGCAAGAAATGTGTGTTGTGGGAGGGAGGATGCCTGAAGGGGGAAAAAAGGAATAAATCCAGATCTGGTTGCTTCTCTGCTTCAGATAATGGCTCCTCTTCAAGGCCATTGGTAGTCGTAGATGTGAGTTTGTAACCAAAACAGTGTTATTAATACCCCACTATTTTGACTATTGCTGAACAGCAGTGGCTCAAGGCCTGCCTTGTTTCCCACTCTGCAGACCTTGGGTAGGCTGGGGGTGTGCCAGAGGCTGGTAGGAGACACAGCAGGGACAGCTGATCCAGACTGATGGAAGTCCATACAATGTGATGTCGTGGTCAGCAATAAAACTGGGTTTGAGGAAGAAAGTGGGTTTTCTGCTTTCCAGGGTGGCTGCTGACTTGAAACTGTCAGGGACGCCTCACACTAGACCATGTTTGCCCAAGGCTCTGTCCAGCCTGGCCCTGAACATTTACCACTTCTGGGCAACTTGTTCCAGCACCTCACCACCCTCACAGTAAAGAACTTCTTCCTTGTATTTAAACAGAACATCCCCTGTTTTAGTTTAAACCCATCACCCCTTGTCCTGTCGCTACAGTCCCTGATGAAAAGTCCCTCTCTGGTATTCTTGTAGCCCCCTTCAGGTACTGGCAGCTGCTCTGGGGTCTCCACACAGCTTCCCTTCTCCAGGTTGAATATAGGGCTTTGAATGAAAACTTTCTAGCTTTGAAAAGAGACTTGCTCTTTCTGCACAGCACCTCGGAGGCTGCTGTAGAGGAACTCGTGACTGAAGTGACGGGGGAGATCCTCAGACAAGTGGCTGGGAGCGTGCTTAACGCGGAAAGGGAGCGTGTCAAAGAGGAAAGGCGCAGAGTAGAAGAAGAGAGGTGAGTGGCTGCTTTTGCTGTGGGTGGTGGGCTGTGTTCATCCTTAGGCAGTGTTAACAACAGCTGGTGCCAACCTGAAGCCTTGCCCATGGGCTCAGCCCCTGTGTTTTTCTGACACGCCAACAGCACTCAGTTTGTCTCACCCTGGGATTGTGCAGGCAGGCTGCCCCTTCCACGTGCTCGTATTTTGGTGACCTCAGAGCCACTATGAAAATGGTGGCTGGGGATTTTGGGAACTTTAATAACCCAAGGGCTTCCAGAGAGGGAGATGGATCCCAGCTCTGCTGTATGCAGGAACTTTTCCTTCTGAGTGAGTTACTTGTCTCTAACTTACTGTGATAAGAATCAAATCACCCTATTACTATCTGTATTTTTGAAGGAAAACTGGCTCCATGTGAAGCTGTTTATCTTTGAAGAGAGAAATCAGCTGGTGGCAACTCAAGTTTTGTGTGAATTAACTGTCTAACACTGCGTGTAGCACTTGTGTAACTAAGCAGCAGGTTTGCAAGCGTAAAACTTCAATCTTGCTACTGGTTTAAATCTTTTCTCTGTCCTTCCAGGCAAAAGCAGGAAAAAGAAAAGTTAATAAAGCAGTTGAGCCAGTTGGTGGGGATGGAGTTAATGGAAGAAGTAATAAAGGAGAGTGTTCAAGAAGCTTCAACCAATGAGTTAAAGTAAGTACAACATACTGTATGCTGTACTTTCGTGTAGGATGCTTTCCTATGGGTAAGAATTTGTCAGGGAGTGGTAGGATTCTTGCTTGGATTTCTCTGAGGTCATCTTCACTAAGCTACTTGAGAAGGAAAGTGTGCACAGCAAGCTGCCAGTTTGCAGTCATGCTGTCAGGCAGTAGTGGTCCTTCAGGGTGAAGGGTACAGAGGATTGTCTAGGGCAAGGCTGCCCTGTGTGCTTATTCTTCGTCTGACTCCCGCATGGCTCAGCTGTGGTCTCTCTTGTAGACCCTTCGTTAGATGCTCGTGGTCAGTGTAAAACCTTATACAACTTCTGACAGATCACAGCTCTTACTTGGAAGGGCTGTAGAACAGAAGTATGGAAAATCCCTTTCTTTTTCTAAATGTGGTGATCTTCCCTGTGTGCACCTCAGCTAATTGCACTGGCATTTGCTGCAGTCTCCACCTCACTAGAGGTCTTGGTTTGTTTCATTTTGAACTAGATGTGCCTTAGAAAGAGACCGGCAAGCCCGTATTGCCCGCTGTTCAGAAGAAGTCTGTTGTCACGTCATGGAGCTCTTTCTGGAGGATGAGATCTTCCAGATTGCTAAGGAAACCCTTCAGGAGCTCCAGTGTTTCTGCAAGTACTTACAACGGTGAGTTGCCACCCTGTAACAAAACTGCTTTTCTCAGGAGTGTAAGTTACTACATGTGAGGAGGGGAGCACAACTCCTTGGAGTCACGTAATGAGCTTGGTAGGAGATTTCATTTTGTTCATTTTAATCAGAGACTTTAATAATTTCTCCTTGCAGTCTTTCTGGTGGACACTTCTTTTTCTGGATATGGGCTAAGTGTTATGGGGTTGTTACGGTGTTCCAGGGTGTTCCAAGTACATTCATTATGTACTGCCCCAGCGCAGTCAGGTTGAGGCACATTTCAGGTGCTATCTCTCACCATGAAACAGGAAGGAGCAGAGTAGTGCCTTTAATGTGGGGCACCTCCCCTTGTAGTTTTCTGGCCTAAAATTGAGTTCATGGGTCTCTTCAGGACACGTGTTAATAGCCTTCAGTGCTCCTTTTGTCTGGATGGGTTTTTTGAATAGGGCACAAGGGCACAACTTTGAACGCTGCATGTGTACAGCTGGCAAGTCTCATCCTGTGCATGCTCCATTTAAGCTTTGGCTTTGCTGCTGTGTGCAGAAATGCAGCCTGAACCCACTGCAGCATCCACATGGAACCACCTCCCACTGTCCCCTGGGCAGGATGACTTGGGTGTTTGAGAGCCCAGTCCAGTCTGAAGAGCAAAGATGAGAAACAGAATCACAGAATGGTTTGTGTTGGAAGGGACCTCAAAGCTCATCCAGTCCCAACCCCCTGCCACAGGCAGGGACACCTTCCACTAGAGCAGGTTGCTCCAAGCCCCTGTGTCCAACCTGGCCTTGAACACTGCCAGGGATGGGGCAGCCACAGCTTCTCTGGGCACCTTGTGCCAGTGCGTCAGCACCCTTATAGAGAAGATTTTTTCCCATGAGAAAACCCATTTGGTCTGCAGAAGACTTTATTAATGTGACCTATTCTCTTCCAAAGGTGGAGGGAGGCAGTGGCAGCTCGAACAAAGCTGAAACGTCAAATGAGGGCATTTCCAGCTGCTCCCTGTTGCACAGATCCAGAAAACAAGCTGAAAGCACTGTCCCCCAGTGCAGAGTGGCCTGTAGCCATGGAGAACTTGTGCAAGAGGATTGTAAACCTGGGGAATGGAGGAAAACTGGGAGTCTCTTGCACAAGGTGAGGATACTTCTAGTGACAGCAGTTGGCAATCTGGTTTGTTTTTGGAAGGTAAGTCCCGAAGTAGCCCTTTTCTTCCATTGCAAATGTTAATGGTTTTGCAAACCTTAGTTCTTAAATAGCCACCAAAAGACACTTTGGGCATAAATGCCATGACGAAGACTGAAAATACAAATAAATCCTTCTTCTATTAGCAGCCACTTTCTAAAGTGTCTGCAGCACTTCTCAGGTCTCAGTGTTCCCTAAATTTAGTTAAAATACCTGTTTTACACTAAAAATTACAACCAGGTATCTTTTGTTTCCAGATTGAATTGGCTGAGGAACAAGACAGCACATGAAATTAAAGTTCGGCACTTCTACCAGCAGTTGTTAAGGTATGTTGGTGTTTGATCCTTGTTTTCTTTGTAAGCAAACTGTAACAGAAATGTCAAAGAGCTCCAAAAGGTCAATAAGGAATGGCAAATCAGACTGGAGCGTCCAGTGGCATTAAACTATCCGGTCCTATTGCCATGGGTGTAACTTTCAGGAACTAATAGATATTATGGGGTTTTCTGTACCTGGGTAGGATGGGATATAAGGGGAGAGGAGTAAATGAGCTGTTACCAGCCTGGGTTGTTGCAGAAAGGGATTGATGTGAATGTCTCCAGTGCAGCAGGAGGTCTGCTTTCTCACGGCTCATCGTGCATTCTGGTGGTCTGTGTGTTTATTGGGGCAGCATATTGAAGCAGTGTGGAAGTGGAGCAATGGTATATGGTCCACAATCCCCAAACTAAGGCTCCTGTAACAGATTTAGTAGCTGCAATTCTTGAAGGCATCTGGTGAAATAGATGGGCAGCACATCTAAGGAATTTGCTCTAATTTTGGACTGTTTGAACTGGACAGTAGCTACTTCCAGTATTGTAAGATACAGTAAAGAACTTCTTCATCAGGGTAGATATAAGGAGGCGTTGGAACAGGTTGCTCAAAGAAGTGGTAAATGCCCCGTCCCTGGCAGTGTTCAAGGCCAGGTTGGATGGGGCTTGGGCAACATGGTCTAGTGTGAGGCCTCCCTGCCCATTACAGGGATTGGAACTGGATGATCTTAAGGTCCTTTCTAACCCAAACCATTCTATGATTAAAAACATTCCCCAGGTGGGAATGAGCACTAAAGGGGGTGTCTCTTCACCAGTTTATCTCTCTCTTTTTAAGTGATTTAGCTTGGACTCCCTTGGATCTTGTCTCATTAATCACTGAACATACTCCACTTCAACAAGAACAGGTTTTTTGGAAGGTGATACTGGTTTTGCCAAATGATGATGAATATGTGGAGGATGATCCCAGCAGGTAAGTAAAAGAGCTGGTTGCTGGGTCCCTTTCTCAAACAGGACAGTCAGACAGCAAAACAGTAGTAGTATACAGTCCTTGATGTGTTCTTGTTGTCACCCTGTACTATGCCAAATTTCCAGGCTTTGTTGTTTTGGCTTGTGTTGTTTTTCTCCAGAGTGCTCTAAAGAATATAGCTGTAACTTACTGCAGTGGTCTGGATCTCCTGACATTCTTCACTGAATTCCTGTTGCTCACACTGAAAACAGAACCCCTTGAAATGTAGATAATTTCAGGACATTTAATAGCTATTTAGTAAAATCCAGGCAATATGAAGGCTGAGGTTATGATAGATTGTGGTGTTGTAGGGGTGTTTGGTGCTTAAACTCTTTGTTTTTTCCAGGATACTGGTGGATTGGTTGAAAACCAAGTTTATGGGAGACAAAAGCTGGGAGAGAAACACTTCCCATGCAGAAGGTAGAATTCAAACACTGACACTACTTAGCTCACCTGGCGTGCAAGGGAGCAGAAGTATTAAAGTCAGTGTGTGTGTAAAGGTAGGTGAGAAAAATTTCATGATACCTAGCAGGCTGTAAGAGCAGAATGTGCTCTTTTCCAGCGGCTGTTGTGTAGAAGCTTTTCATCCTGTGTCCTATCAGATAAGGGGAGATGATGCTGGAGTGGTGGGATTGTTGAAAAGATCAGAAAAAAGATGGATTTTTTTTCCCCTTGATTCCAATCAGTGGAGTTAATACCTGCCTAAGCACACTGCAATAGTTAGAACCTCAATCAGCTCCATTCCTGATGCCAAATCAGGTGCTGAAGTGCACTTTTGTGTTCACCTGCATCTATTCGACGCATCTGTGTTTTCCAACAGCTCCTTGTCCTAGGATTTGTAAAGCTCCTGGTAATGAATGTCAAACCTGAATGCTAATGATAGTACACTGCAGATATTTTGCTATGAAAATACCTTTGTTTAGCTTTAGCTACGTTATTGTTACCATCTTTTTTACTTGTATAGGTGGCCTATGGTGCACTCTCTAATGCTGAGCTTGACGCGGCTGAGATGCAAAAAGACTTGCTTGGAACCAGTGGTCTCATCCTTCTCCTGCCACCTAGAGTTAGGAGTGAAGATGTTTCAGAAGATGATGTTTATTGGCTTTCAGCTTTGCTGCAGTTGAAACAGTTGCTTCAGGCCAAACCTTTCCACCCAATAGTTCCTCTGGTTGTTCTAGTCCCTGGTCAGGGAGATCAGGCCATAGAGAAAGAAGTAGAAGAAGGTATGTAACTGTTTCTGTGCCTTGTAAAAAAACCAATGTGAATGTTTAGAGCTGCCCCGAGTAGAACTATTGCAGTCTCTCAAATACATCACCTACTAAAGGGGGAAGGCTTTGCGAGAAATTCTGAGGCCTTAAGAACAGATCAATGTGGAAAGAGATGAACTTTCTTTTGGCTTCCAGTTTTCCTTTGCACACAGTGTTTGATCCTGGGTGTTTGTGGGTAAGGATGGAAGGAAGAAGTGATGCTGTGAACATATGCAGAGTGTGTGGTCAGAGGAGGTGTGTTCTTTTTCTGCGTATATACGGCAGGTTTTCTTCTTTTTAAGGTTTGATGCTGCAGGACTTGATTTCAGCCCAACTGATTTCAGACTACACCGTTGTTGAGCTCCCAGGTTCTATCAATGACTTACAAGGCACCAGAAGGGTAAGAACAGCAGCTCACATAAAGAGATAGTCGCTTCGTCATTAGCCTCTCAATTCCTAATACCTTAGAAGGAATGATTATGTTCTCAGTAGCTTAAATTGCAAATGACTCTTGTGTAACGGGGTATTTTTTCTGTTGGAGTTTCTGTAATGTAGTTTTTGCTCAGAAAGCTCTTTTACCCTTTGTTTTCACACACTGAATTTGCCGCAGTGGGGTGCTTGCTTGTTAATAGTGATTCCAACATCACCCAGAACTATTCTGCTATATTTCTGCTGATTTTCCATTATTTGTGACTGTTCTGTTCTAACTGAGTAGAGATTAGTAGCATTTGCTACATAAAAGATTGTTTCCTCTGTGTACTGCTAAAAACTGCACTGAGATACATCCATTCTTGTCTGTCCTGCTGGTGCTGACTAGCAGGGGTGCACTGCTGCCTGACAGATGAGTGCTAGAGGTGGGTAATCCTTTGTAT
Organism: Nestor notabilis; assembly: GCF_000696875.1. Classification (NCBI taxonomy): domain Eukaryota; kingdom Metazoa; phylum Chordata; class Aves; order Psittaciformes; family Psittacidae; genus Nestor; species Nestor notabilis. Next base: position 18,857 of record NW_009930866.1, read on the forward strand.
CCTTAAGCTCCCAGTCCTAAAATACAAAGGACCCTTTGTAGCTCTTCTGGCTGCTGTGAGATCACCAGTATTTTTCCATCTTGGTGGATGGGACTAAGGGATGCCTCTGTCCTCTCACATATGTGAAGGATTGTACGTATCTCTCCCTGACAGCTGCTAGACACCTGCTTCTCCCCTTGTCCTTCAGTTTGTTGTGTGCTTGGCAATAGTGGCCTGAAGACATCTCAAAAGCCCATGATGATACTTAAGTCTAAAATAGTTTCTTGTGGATGGTTTGGAGAGGTGGGAGAGGGTAATGGCCAAGAGCAGTCAAGTTGACTTGGACCAAAAGCAGCTTCAGCCCTGCATTCCCTTCTCAAGGTGCTTAAGAAAGCAAGTGAGAACAAGCCAAGCCTACAGTGATGCCCCCCACAAACCCTCACAGCTGGCATCTCTCTGTAGGTCAAGAACTGACAGGATCAGACATGGCTTCTTTGGATATAGTCCAAATCCTCCCAGATAAGTTTTTGACATCCCCAGAGTCTTATAGCAGGGAATTTCACTGCACGACTGCGCCTGGGGTGAACAGCCACTTTCTGTCTGTTCCTGAGCCTGCTACATGTGAATTTGGCTTGTGACCACCTAGTTGGGGAATTATTGTTGCAAATATTGGGATAATGAGAATTGATTTGTTTGCATTTTGCTGCATAGTATCTTGAATAGTGTTACATGGGCAATGTTTGAGGCCAGGTTGGACACAGGGGCTTGGAGCAACCTGGTCTAGGGCAAGGTGTCCCTGCCCATGGTAGGGGGTTGGAACTGGATGATCTTAAGGTTCTTTCCAACCCAAACCATTCCATGATTCTATGTCAAACTTAGGGTAGCAGGATTGAATCCTTTGCATCCTAATCACTGCTGGGCAGTTTCCAACCACCCTGTTTTGTGTGTCACAGATCTCTGCAGCTGTGGGCTGGCTGGTTTCCCAGTGCCCTGAGTCCCTTGAGCTCTGCAGTCAGACCCTTCAGGAGTACATTGAGGATGGGATCGATGGTGAATTTGGCAAGCGCTTCTACCATGACTGGAAGGAGAGGCGGTTAGCTGGCCTGCCATCTCAGGAGCCTGGGGTCATCATAGAGCTGTACAACAGCGTGCTGCAGTTCCTTTCAGATGTGGCATCCTCAGAGCACCTTTGTGACTTGTCTTGGCCTGTTACTGAGTTTTCAGAGCCTGGGGGTAGCAAGCAATTGCCCCACCTGCAGTGGAACACGACTGATCACCTGGCCTGGCTGAAGAAGGCTGTGCTGTCCTTCCAGATCCCATACCTAGATCTGCCTCCATTAGGCGGTACGTACTTCACACTCAGTATCCTCTTGGTGGCACATCATTCTCTCGGGTGTACCTGTGCTGTACTGAACTACCAGCTTGCAGGGTGGATAGTTTGGCTTAGTCACAAATTCCTGCCATTTACTTTGTTGGTTTATTTGGTTTGGTTTTTCCATAGCTCCTTGGCGTCCTGTTTGCCACATGATTTTTCAGTATGTGTCTCAGATTGCAAGTTCTACCCATACTCAACCACTGATCCAGTCTCAAGTGGAGAATCTGCTGAGCAAAACTTACCAGAAGTGGAAAAACAGAACATCTGGGAACTCTGATGAAGATGGACCTTCTGTTGATGAGATCCCTTGGGATGATATCTTGTTAGCCTGCATTGATCATAAACTGAGAGACTGGAAACCACCGAAAGTGCGAATTACTCCAGGTATTGTATGTCCTTCTACAACATGGATGGTACTTCTTGCATAAGAGTGTTTAATAACTTGACAGTCGTGCCTTTATGTGTGTCAGGGAGGGAGCTGTGACCTTCCTGTGCTTACTGCACTGTCTTCTCTTTGGAATGTGTGTTGATTATAACTTGACTTGAGCTTGTGATTAAGGAATTCTGTCTCTCTATGGTCAGAGTCTTCAACTCTCAGTAGGAGAGGGTTTACATTCAACCAAAGGCCAAGAATTGGTCCCTCAGAAGTCAGGTAAGCTCAGGTCAGCTGAGTTGGCAGCCACCACTGTTAATGAGCACTTCCATGGGTTAATGAAGTTTGTCTTGGGTTTGTTTGCTTTCAGTTTTAAGTGCGTGGGTTGGCTTTTGGTGCCCTGTTTGGCTTAACTATAGGGAGCTTCTTTAAGTGAAGTGACTACTTAACCTGCTGAATACTGCACTTGGATGCACTAGAATTTTTTTAATTAAGATAAAGCAGCATTTTACAGTCTTTCCCAGTAATCTGGTGTCTGTTGGAACAGTAAATCAGCTCAAAAACCTCCTTTTTACATGCAGATTGCAACTTAAAGCTGCTTGAAAGTGTACACACAATTTTTTCTTCATACTGGCTTAATACTGAGTTTCTCTTCTGAAGGGGAAAGGTCTGTTCTAATATTCAACACTGGTTTTGGGTTTATTCACAGAAGCAGTAAGTGAAGATGGTCAGATTCGTGTGTACTTCTTCAAGGAGCACTTAAAGAACTTCACTCTCCCTTTCTCATGGGAACAAGCCAGGCTGCGCACGCAGGAGGAGATCCGGCAGAGCCACATGAGGTGAGGAGCATTCACCCAGCATATGGCATCCTCCCAGGACGTGCTTGTGTGCATCTTGAAATGGTGTCCAAGGTGTGCTGAAACAGGGGAGTAAGTAGGGTTTCTTTCTACAGGGTTACTCAGCTCTCAAAGAAATGGGTTGCTTGGGGAGTGCTTAAAGTATTCAAAGTGGAGAAATTCTGCCAAGGAAAATACTGCTGAGGCTTTGGAATTACAGACTTGCAGTCTAAGCACACAGCGTGGAGGAAAAAATAGTATGAGGTTGGGGAAGAGCACAGGAATAAATCATGAGCATGTGCTTTATGCTCCCTTACAGCCTGGATCTGACAGCCCAATTACATGTTAGGTGGTTTGCAGATTTACTCTTTGGTAATTACATGTTAAATTTTGCAGCATTTTGAGTTCAAAAGGAAGTTTTGTCCCCAACTTGTGGGAAGATGTGGAAAATCCTCCTGCTAAGAGAAAATGCTAGTGGGGGCAGGCTGCCTTAGAGCTGTGTGGCGTTAAAGTATTTGAGATCTCAGGAGTCTAGCTCGCTTCCCTAACCTTGTTCAGGGAGAAGCCAGGCTCTCTTCCCTGTTGGAAGCTTAGGTGCTGCTCTGCTGTGTAGCAGGAGATGTTGGGTAGATACTTTGGGGTGAATCTCAGCCCCCTGTCAGGTTAGTTCCTCTCAAATCCCCCACACAGGTGGTGGTATGTTGGACCCTGGTGCGAGGGAATTATGTCTTCAAATGATCAATTCTTACTTCTGGCTATTTCCAAACTTCAAGTTGATGGGAAAAAAAAATCAACACGCTCATACCAGTTTCTGTGCTTTTGTTTGGTTTTGTGGTCTTTTCCCCTCAGGTCAATGGTAAAGTCTCCCATCTCTTTTAAGAAACCCTACAGCCTCTCTATGATGCCAGGTCAATATGGTTCTGGTATGAGCATGCTGTCAGCTCAGGAGAAGAGTGTTCCCAGTACAGATGAATTCACAGGCACTGCCTCAGCCCGGGAGCTTCTCCCAGAGCGTCTGTTGGCACAGTTGCAGCAGGAGAAGATAGAAAGCAGGAGGTAAGTTCCTAGAGCAGCATCCTTTCAGCTCCAGCCAGGGTTGTAATCAATTCTAGCTTGTATGTAATGGGAAACTGCAGTCCAACAGTGCTAGGAAACAGCCTTAGACTGTGTCCAGTTTCATCTAATTCCATCAAGCACATCAGTGCAGTGCAGTTTCCTGCTAGCTCCTCCTTGCACCACAGGAATAGTCCAGGACGATAGAAATACTTGGAGCTTCAGGATGTATGGGTCTTTCTGTACCACAACCTTCTATGGGTGGATTTTCAGCGTAGCAGTTTGGGTGTGTCAGACCATGTTCAAATGACTGTGAACATCAGACCCTTCTTGCAGATACTTCTGAACCCAAAACTGTTGGTTAACCCACTAGTTACAAGAACAAAACCAGGCTGACATTTGACTGGTGCTGTTCATTTTTCTGTCCAGGTTTGAAGAACAGTTGCATCAATATCTAGCTGAGGACATCAAGCCCTTTGGTGATTTCTTAGGTCTTCCTCTCTACCTGCCCCAGTCTCTGGTCTCCAACCCAAATGTCACCTGTCCATTGATGAAAAGTCCTGTGTCATCTGCTCAAGAGGTAAGAAAGGATGGTGCTGAGATTTAGCTGTAGTTCTAAGGAGTTCAGGTGCCAGATCTACTGTAGCTGCAAAACCTTTAGTGGGAATTATGTTGGCCTGCTGTGTTGGGTACACTTGGGAAACAGAACTGAAAAACTACACCTTGGAAATCCCTTCTTTCCTGGGAATGCTTTCTGCAGATCTGGAATAAGAATTCTTCTCAGGTATTAGTGCTTTCTGCTGCTGGCAGTCATGACACTGTCCTTTGTGGTGCTGCACTCTAACTTGGGGAATCGCTGTTGTGGGTCAGCTTCCCACAGTTAAAGGAAGGCTGCTGGGAACAGAAATAGAATGTACTATTTTTGCTTTATCTCCTCAGGGGTGAGGGCTGCTGACCTCCATGGTTGTTCTCAACCATGGGGGAACAGCCACCGAGCTGAGAGTTCTTTGTTGGCACTGGGTAATGTTTCGGAGTCTCATCTCTCTTCCTTCTGCCCAGGCTGGGAATCCAGAGGGTCACAAGCCTTTGGTGGAGGAGCTAAACCCCACACTGTCGGACAGACTGAAACACTTGCAACGGCTCCTCAGAGCAAACAAGGAGGGTGAAGTTGCCTCTGAGCTTCACTTATCTGCTCTGTTGGACATGGTGGATACTTAAGCAGAGTGAATGTGTACAGACCAAGAGACTCAGTGAAGAAATCCAGGTCTGGGTGATAGAACTCACAAGCTCCTGGGTTTGTCCTTCTGGGAGAAGAACACGTGGGGCTTGGGTCCTTCTCACATGGCTGCCTTGCACTGAGCTGGCGTGTTGTAGCTCATGTCACCCTCCGGCTCACTGCTGAGCTTTTGCTGGTCTGGAACTCCTCCTTTTCTGCCTCACGGGCACAGAGAGGAGGCAAATGCTCTTCTTGGAAGGCCTTAAATTGACACTTAGTGGTGTTTTTTCTTGTTGCCAGCTCTCATTGTGGGTAAACTTCAACTATAAGGTAGCAGAAGCCTCTGGGAGCATCAGAGGCAAATGCTGTCCTTAAACACAGTCCTTGAGTTGTTGTCCTGGCTTGGTGCTTGCTTACTCCATGCAGAAGCTGCCTTGCAGCAGCACTGTGGTTTGATAGTTGCTGGTTTGATACCCAGAGATGTCAATACTGCCATTCTCAAGTCAGTGCAACACTGTGGCTGTATTTTGTACTTGGTGATGCTCAGTGCAAATCCAGAAGGGATTTTTGTGCTGCTGGGCCCAAGGTTTATTGTATTGAATATTTAAAGCATTAAAACCAGCTGAGTTGCTTATTCTGCAGATGAATTGTCATGCTGGAAAGTGGGACACTTCCTTCAGCCTTCAGTAAACACCTGTGGAGAACTGACTTTCCTATTTTTGGAAGAGCAGATTACCTGTGTTCTCCATTAAAAATCTGTGGCTTTGGAAGTTGAAGGCTTTTGGTTTTAGTTAATATTGATTCCCAGTAAATGGTATGAAGATAAGACTTCATGTCTGCAGTACTCCTGTGCAAGTCATATGTGGTTTTATTATTACAGTATGAGAGAGTTCTCAAATCTCTGCCCGGTGAAATACAAATGACCACAGCTTTGGCAGTAACACTGATTCTCTGCCCTGTGAGAGACCAGTTGTCTGATTTGCTTCTACTTTCATTTGAAATTATCAGTAGTCTACATCTGTCATCTGCCTTCCAAGAAAGTAATTTTATAGTTTTTCTTTTAATAGCATTTGTATTATTTCTCTTTAACCTAGAATAGTAATAATAGATCAACATGAAGTTGAAATTTTGCTTTGAGACTGTTCCTACTACATGATACTTGTGTTGGCTGAATTGTGTTGACTTTGGTGACATGCAAAGTGGAACCTGAGTGATGCTCTTGGCTGTGTTTGACCCCAGTACCGCCGCAGATGTTCTCAAGTAAAGCTGTAAACCCCCAAAAAGCTTTTGGGGATGTAGTTCACACTGTCTGATGTAAATGTATTTTATACCTAGTAAATTTTGAGTGGCTTGAAATGGGCTGTTGCCTTGTTGCTGTGCAAAAGCTCCTGGTACAGGGTGCTCGCAAAGGGTGTTGTGGATGATGCTAGGACTGTCAAATGTGAATTACAGACTGGTTTGTGTTGGAAGGGAC
>NW_009930867.1:0-280 GCF_000696875.1 Nestor notabilis
GGACGAGGGCTGGGTACCTCACGCTGGGTTGGTCGGTGGGACAGCAGGTACAGCCCCTCTGCTGCAGGCGCCTGCTGGGGTTCAGCCTGTTCTCAGGGCCCTGTGCCCGCGGGAGGTGGTGCTGGAGGCGAGTGAGCTCCTCTGGGGCTCATCAGCTCCCTGTTGACAAATCCTTTCAAACAGGAGCAAGTGGAGCGGGACGGAGCCCGGCACGAGGCTCGCCAGCACCGCGCCAGCCCCGCGACTGCCGTGTCCTCACTGGGACACACTGGTGTTTCTT
>NW_009930867.1:383-626 GCF_000696875.1 Nestor notabilis
GCTCATCTGCAGCGCCAGGGAAGGTGCCGCTGGCATCCATCCGTGCCCTCATCTTTTCACCAAGGCTGGAAACCGCATCGGTCACCGCACTCAAAGCCCAGCTCCCATGCGGGTGCCCCAGCGGGGTCCGGGCGCCTTGGCACAGCTCCCACAGCACAGCATGACATGGGGCTGTGCCTGCAGAACAGATGGCACCAACCGCAGCCAGTGCTGCTGCCGCAGCCGGTTTTGGGGATGGAGGGG
>NW_009930867.1:767-1000 GCF_000696875.1 Nestor notabilis
GCCCTGCGAGCCCTTTGTGCTGCACCATGTTTAGGCAGCGCTGCCTGTCACAGGACAGCAGATCCCCCATCCGGGGGGAGTTTGTGCCCCCAGCTCACAGAGTCCTGCTGGGAGGAGGGTGAGTGATAAAAGCCAAACCAGCTGCAGAAGGGAGAAGTGTTAATGTGGGAGCCCTTGGGTGGGAGGGATGGGGGATTGCCGGCACCTGGGCCGGGCAGGGCTGCCGGCAGGAG
>NW_009930867.1:1056-2420 GCF_000696875.1 Nestor notabilis
CTTGGGCAGGGATGAGGCTGGAGCTGGAGGCAGAGCAGGAGCATGCGGCTGTGGTGAGTGAGCTGTGGTTATTCCTGGCGCCATTATTGCAGCCACCCGTTTCTCACACCCATGGAGAGGCGGGCAGGGGGTGTGGTGCAAAGGCGAGGCGGGAGCGTGATGTGCTCCAAGCAACTGCGGCTGCTGGTCCTGCCCCGTGGCCCGGTGCTCGCTGCGCTCTGCAGATGGAGCTGGCAGAGCCTTGCTGCTGGGAGGGCGATGGCGGAGGGGAAGGCAGGGCTGGTCCTTGCGGGTGCAGGCAGACACTGACACTATGGGGAATGGAGACAGTGACAGGGAGAGGACAGGCAGCCCCTGGGCATTCTTTGCTGCATCCCTGTCCCAGCCAGAAGGGCTTTTTTCTCCTTCCCTGGAATGGAAGGAGCAATGGGATGACACATGCAAGGGGTGGACCTGCTCTCGTTGGTGCTGTGCTTGCATCCGTGTGTCTCACGGCCCCCTGAGCCTGGTGTGGGTCTGGGCTTGGCCTGGCTTTTCCTTTCGATCTCTGCTCCTGGCTGTGAGGTTGGCTTCTAGGCAGAGCCTTAAACCCAACATGCATATGAGTACTAAAAAAAGCATAATTTTATTCAATAACTGCATTGTGTGCTCAGAATTCACTTATACATGAGCTGGATCAAGTAGGAAAGCTGGTGAGAAGGCGCGTGCTCCTCCTCTCTAACCCGCTCTGGCAGAGCTTGGCACCCACAGCCTTGCATGGGGGGCTCTGGGTCCCCCTCCTCATGCAGCTGGACCTTGGCTGGGCTCTGCCTGAGCCCAGGGGTGCCCTGTGCTGCACCAGGGTGACTGCAGAGGGTCAGCATCCCTCATCCTGCTGTCCTGATGCCTTCCTCAGGGCCTGGCCCTGCAGAGGCCACTTGCAGCTGGGAGCAGGCACCCACCTAGCATCTTGTGTGTCCCACATAGGTGGTGGGGTGGTGATTTTTAGGTTTTTTTTATATGTGTATATAAATACACGCAGCCAGTTCCTTGGTAGTGGAAGCTAAAAATACGGGCCAGCCTGGCTGGGTGATGAGGTGGCCGCAGCGTGGCAGGGGGTTGCCCTGTTATTGTCATTTTTAATGTGCTCTTAGGAAAGCTGCCCTGGCTGATGACCTGCCCCGGCACATCATGGGGTGTGTGGGGTGGGATGGGGCACGCTCAGGCACCGTCTCCGGAGAGTGGGGACAATCGCGGTTGGGGTTTATTGTGATTTGAATAAATCTGGAATGTGGGGAGCAGGGGGTGGGCATGCAACGGCTCCTGTCCCCCCAGTCTGGGCTGGTGCAGGGGGCTCTGGTTGGTGGGAGGGACAGGACGGGGGA